>NC_143482.1:29172305-29252244 GCF_027475165.1 Benincasa hispida
TAAGGTTCTTTATTGTTAGTGTCTAACGTTTTCTTACCACTCTCATGCATAATCTAATGTCAGTTTAACATGCTAGTTCCAACTTTATATTATCGCTCTCAAGCATAATTAAAAACCTAACTTCATTAAATAGTGATCGAGCGGTTAGTTGGAAAACACAAACTTAAGGAAATCAAACCAGAGGATTTCCATGAGTAGCGGAAGGGATCGTTCCAAATTCTATTAGAATGAACATAAACAATTATAGTCTTAAACAGAAACTAACAGGTCATACATATATATAGAAATTACAGCATGCAAGATGATGATACAAGGGATAAAGGATGCATACCTTTGAAGAACCATTTTTCAAGAACCCTCGAACAATCTACAATGCATCCACAACAACTCTTGAATGCAACGAACAAAAACACCAACAGCACGAACACAACGAACAGCTCCTCGAACTCAATCGAGTCCCACTCTATTCATGAACAGAGTAAAGACACTACCACAAGTGTTACCTTGGTATTCTCGGTATGAGAATCCAGGAGTTTTGGGCTCCGTATAATCTTGCCTTGAGAAAGAGACTGGAGGTATGTGATTGAATAGATGATCGAGTAAGTGAGAAATATGACACTGTCTATTGCATAGACGATGTACTCGATCGTTCAGTAAACGCAAGCCTATCGCATAGACCTTACTACTCGATCATGTAGCGACTATCAGTTGAATGACTATTTCATAGTCAACTCTAAGCGATCGCTTAGTTGATCGTGTAGTCTCTCAATGGTTATCGCTTAGTAAAACAATTTTACTTGATAGCCTTTTTTCGTGAGTACTTTCAGAATGGAGCAACTTCTAAAATTTGGAAAACAATTTTCCTTTTATCTCACGGTTACCATAAAACTTCCAATAACCTCCCACTCAATCGGGTATTAGAGAAAAAGAATTAATTATCATATAATTAATATATTATAAATAAATATGATAACCGACTTATCATATTATATTTATAATCCATAGTTTTAATATTTCATCAAATGAAACATATAAACCATAGTCCTTTTTCTATTTTATGGTCCTTGATATAAATCATATTTATATCAATTTCTCCAATTAATGTATCTCATACATCACACCAATTCTATCACATATAATTGAATTTCCTCTTGTTAATTTGAACACTTCAAACTAACCTAAAATATGAACTTGAACCCATTGAGCTACCAAGGGGACCTTATAGACTTGTAGCTTGAAGCTCCAACAGTACGTGAATAACTGACTAAACTCTTTAGTCACGAGATCCACCATCCATTAACTGTCGGGCACTCCACTAAAGACTGACAGCTGCACAATTCCCACTATAGATGTATTTCCATGTCTATATAACTAATCAACAGTGTGATAATCATTCACAAATCACTCGTAAGTACAACTGGGCCAATTTATCGTTTTGCGCTTGTAGTTACGTCTAACTCCTTAAGTATCATTGATCCCTCTAATGAACAATATCTTATAGTCCTACTATGACTGGGTCCTCACTTCCAAAGAAAGGATGTGACCACGATGTTCAAGACCCAAAATCAGCCCTAAGAATGCAATCTATCTACTTACCCTTTCTTCGGGGAAGGAGTGAATTTCGTCTTATGTAACTGAGTTCCCAACTCCCCAATCAGACAAATCCCCAAAAAGTTAGGCTTGTTGATGTGACAATCTGGCCACTCTCACCCATACTATTCAAAGGACTACCCTCATAGGCAGGAGTTCCCAAAACACTCAGGATTAAGGTCATGTCACCTATGGTCATATTGGTGAAATGTAAGTCTCAATTATCAATGGCGTTATATAAAGAGACTAACATCTCGTGGTCTGGTCTTATACAAGCTCTTTGTATAGGACACCCCTGTTCGCATGTCTCCACATAAATGGTCAGGATCAGACCATCTATAGCAGTTTACAACACTTGTAAACATCTACAAAGCGGGTCGTATCCATAGTGTCACCAGGATAAGGTATCCCTCCTTTATCCTTATACTACAGACCATTTAGGTTATTACTTAAAACATGATTCACTTGTATGTCTCACATACATGCTTGAGTTTACATGAAATAACCACGGATCTTAGTTTATTGGATATGAGTAAATGCAAATAAAATAACTTTTATTTTATTAACAACAATGTGTACAAACTATTTACAAACAATAAGATTCCGGGAGAATTAGGACACCAATCCCAACACAAACATGATAAAAAGTAAAGATATTCAATTTAGTTACTCATGTTTAATAGAAACGTTCCAAAATTGCTGTACATTTTTTGTAAAGAAAATAAATAAAGGAGAAGAGATTATCTATTGATTACGATTCGTCGCTGGCACTGCATTCCAAGTAATCCTCTCGATCTCCTCTTATTCTTTTCATTTAGGCTTTTAAAATTCCTCTGAACAACAACCTCCCCACCTTTGTGAAAGCCCTAGGTGAAACACTAATCGATCTCCCCATCAAATGATGAAAAAATGGATATTAAAAAGGGGAGGACTGCCACAATGCTACAATGTCGTAAGTGACATTGTGTCACCACCCAGCTGACTCTTCTTGGGTTGTGGCACCCTAAGTAAAAATTTGATCTTTCTAAGAGATATTTTTGTCATTTTAGATTCTATTTAACTTGTTACTAACCAAATACTTCATTCCTAAAATAAACAAATAAATCATCAGAGAACTCATTTATGTAATAAAACTAACCAAAATCTAAGCCCAAAAAAGCAGTTTTTAATTTCTTTTCATGAAACCATTTTTGTGGCCTTGCAATTATGAGCCGAAATGTTTGACATTTGATTGTGATGCGTACAAGCATAGATGTCGAGTAGTTATATAGTTTAAAATGACCTTGGTCAAATATCGTCCTTATGGAATCAGTTTTCAATTTTTTTAACTATCAAAGATCGTTCAAATTTTATCTAGGGAACTGCACTGTAATAAAAACTATTATTAATTTAATCCTAGGAAATCAAACAAATGGTAACAAACAAGGCCGAACTAGACAGAAACCTGTTCTAGGGTAGTGACTTTGATAATGTATTAACTGAACTAATTGTTTAACTCTTAGATTGATTCAATGAACTATAAATATAGAAGTCTAATATCCAGTTATTATCTTTTGAGCTCAACCCTTCCTAACCCCTAATCATCAATTCATTATCATGCAATCAATTAATTAGATAACCGTTCATTATTGATCTCTATTATTCTCCTATCACTTTCGTGCATAATTTAATATTAGTCTAGCATATTAGATATAATCTAATACCCTCTCTCTTTAGCGAGACATTAGATAAAAACAAATCAAACATTGGTCAGAAGTTCAATAACATTAATCACAAACATGCTAGAATAGTTCATGCATTAATCAAACCAAGAACAAATTAAATCAATTTGTAACAATCCAAAAACTACATCAAAATGGGAAGAACTAAGAACCGAATAGATCATGGTATGATACAAATACTGACAGTTCATAGCGTATCCAAAATACAAAGAAAAAAAAGACTAAAAAAAGAAAATGAAGCAAGTCGAACTCTTGACTGTCGTCTTTAAGCTAAGGATTGTCCTCTAATGACCTCCTCAATCATCTATCTCTTTGAAGCTTCAATCCATCGCCTTCATCCGGAAATCAGCTTTAGGTTATCTCTGTAGAGGCCTTAATCGAACTCACACCCCCCCCACCCCAAGTGATGGCAAAACGTAGGATATATAGGAATAGATGATGGCATCGTGACACTGATGCACAGATGTCCCTAAGGCCTCTCAACATTACAGTGCTGTAGGTGTATTTTCATATGGCGTCGTGGTGCTACCCACTTTTCTTGTTCTCAGGTTGTAGCGGAAACCTAGGCGCTATGTAGCATTGCAGTGCGCTGTGGATGCCTTTTTTTAGCTTTTTTTTTCACCTCCAAACTTTGAATTTTCTTGGGGTATTTTCGTTATTTTTCACTCCAGTTAGCCTATTTCAATCTAAAATCTTGGTTCCTACAAATTTAATATAGAAAAGCATCAATGAACAAAAACTAACAATAAAACTAACAAAATTCAAAGTCTAAGAAAGCACTTTTTGTGTGCTTTTCAAATCACATCTTGGAATTCATAGAGTTTCATTGATAGTGGGAATTTACTGTCACCTGCGAACCTTTACCGATCAAGTGAAATTTATACTACCGAACTATACAATTACTACTATAATGGAGTAGCAATAGTAGCAAGTTTAGGTCGATCTGCAGGGAAGTGCTAGTATGAGTTTTTTTTTTCGTAAAGTTAATTGACTAACTAGAGTGATAATTGGAGGGGAGTTTCATGTGGATAGTGATGATAGTGCGAGAAAAAAAAGCAACAAATAAATATAACCTAGAATTGGATTTATCTAGTTTCAAGAAGAAGAGAGATTCCTATGTAACTTCTGTCATTGACTTCCATTAATCAAACATGCATTCGGTTTATGCGTGTAAAACGATTTAATTTATTTAAAAAAACTCATCGACGCAATTGCAGCCAAGTCATTAAATCAAACTAGGCAAACGTTTTAAATATTAATAAAAGCATAAGCTCTAACTAAACTACATGCTCCTAGGTCTATTTCGTTTGAATAGCGTCCATATAGAATTAAGAACATGAGCATTAAGTTTTAGGATTCCACTGCGTGATTAATTAGTAAGTTAGCTTAACTCAATTAATCAATTTTTCCTTGACCATAGTTGAAGCATGCGTTCTATGATTCAAGATTGAGCTATAAATCCCAGCATACAAGATTAAACTACTTTGCTACTTAGGTGACTATAGCTAGATATTCAAGGGGAGAATATGACGAAGTTACAAATCAATTACCAAGGGAAACACACATCTATGAAGTATAGAAACTCTATAAACATGCATCTAAAAGATAAAGCAGATTCAAGGAAGACATAGAATCATAATACATTCAATGCACTAATAGAAAATCTCAAGAAATTTTCAAAGTTATTTTTCCTAAAACTAAATAAAATCACTCACCTTTACAATTCATAAACAAAATGTAAAGGAGAAGCTCCAATAATCTATTACAAACTAAAAACATGTTAAAATCTCACATAAAGATGTGCGAAAAGTAGAGGAAGAAAAGAGGTTTGGAGTCTAACTTCGGCCTCCATCCAATCCACCATGAAAAACCCTAAAATGAAGAGAATGTATTTATAAAAAGTGAAGCAGTGCTACGGTGTTACAGAATAGTGTCGCGACACTCTTGTCGAAGCGCAAGGGTGGATAGGGCACGTAATATTGCTTGTGTGGGTACTTTGCTTTTCTATCAATATCTTAAGTGTCGCGACGCTCTCACCTTGTGGTACATTCTTCCTTCAAATGCAACGCACAATGTCGTGCATGGCACCGCTGCACTAGCCTCAAAGGCAAAACATCATTTCACTACTCTTGAAGCTTTGATTTCTCGATTTCACTCTAAATAGCTCTAAATCAATCCTAAACGACCCTTTACTCCGATATGCATGATATGCTCGAGAATCCTACAAAATAGACATTCAATACATCAAACGTAACAAGCAAAGAAGATTAGATACATAAGAATAGCTCTTTTCAAGAGCTATCATTCATTGATGATTGAAATGTATCTAGGTGTTCTATCATATCTTTTGAACCATTGTAAGCTTTCATAGTTGCCAATTTATATTTTGGGAGTACCGCTTCCTGCATTATGTCACCAGTGAACGTTGGATCCACCTGATCTAGTAGCTTTTGCCGGTCTAACTCTTCATTACTTTGTGCTTTCTTCATGGTCGTTCAATCGGTATTTGATCCTTTGCAGCTTAACCATCCCACAGTTGGTTGTCAACCTCCATATCATCTGTTAGTTGTGCTTTTCACTTTTGGTTAATAAGCTCTCGTAGGTTCGTGTCCAGATCGGATCCATTTGACTAACCAACCTTTCAGACTACATATTTGTTATGGTGAGCTTGTGACCCTTGGGTCAAACTCTTTGCACAGTTAGTAGTAGTGTAAAGGTTAAATTTACTAATAACAAGAATATATCCTTAATTTTGAAAGATAGGTATCCAATTGAAAAAAAACTCAAACCTCTAGGGTAAATATATAACATTTTGAAATCGAAGTATACCAAAAGGAAACAAGACCCAAAATCTATGGACCTATGGTTTGATAACATGGGTGTCCGTGTCGGATGGTTATCATGATCAAACTCATCACCTATATCCTCCACTTGTTCTCACATTTCATGTCCTTCCTAATGGTCCAAACTTGAATTTAGTAGTTGAGCATAATTAAAATTGTCCTCACATATGACATAAACTATTGGAAAAAAAAAAAAGTTAACATCAACATTCTGATGCTTAAATTAATACCGAATTTGTGAGTAACTTGACAATAGAGAATAAATAGTAAAGAGTTTTCACCATACATTTGAATAATTTAAAAAAAAAAAGGATCTAACCATTAGTACAAAATCCTCAACTTTAACTGTACAAAATAGATGGTAAAATCCTCTACTTTGACTTAGAAGCTTAAGTTCTTCCTATTGGGGTTGATGCCCTAAATCTCGTAGGGTTCTATAGTTTGTAAACATTGTATAAACAAAATATTTATGTGATTAATAAAATATATGATATTTTATTCACCTTGTCTATAAATTATGTGATATTTTAGTTGCATTAACCACAAACCAATAAACTAATATCTAAGGTTATCATTGTAACTTAAACATGTATGTGGCAACATACAGGTGGATCATGTTTAAATGATAACCTAAATGGTCTGTAGTAGATGGATAAAGGTCGGTACCTTATCTTGGTGACACTACGAGTATGACCCACTTTGTAGATGTTACAATTGTTGTAAAGTGATACAAATGATATGATCTTGATCATTCATGTATTAGACATGTGAGCGGGGATATTCTATACAAAGGAGTTTGTATAAGACCGGACCACGAAACATTTAGTATCATTATATAACACTGTTCATAATAGAGACTCACATTTTACTAGGATGACCATAGATAACATGACATGAATCCTGAGTGAGTTGTGAACTCCGGCCTATGAGGGTGGTCCTTTGATTTGTATGGGTGAGAGTGGCCAGATCGTCGACTCAACAAGCCTATCATTTTGAGGATTCGTCTGATTGGGGAGTTGGAAACACAACTACACGAGATGGAATTCTCTCCTTCCCCGAAGCAGGGATAAATAGATAAATTGCTCCCTTAAAGACTGATTTCGGGTCTTGAACAATGTGGTGCCACACCCTCTCCTGGCCCAAGAGGGGTTTAGTCATAGTCAGACTATGATCTATTGTTCATTAGAGAGATTGGTGGTAATTAAGGAATTAGATGTAACTACAGAGGCAAAACGATAATTTGGCGTAGCTATACTTACGAGTAATTTGTGAAGGGTCATCGTACTGTTGATTGGTTATATCTAATGGACACAAAAATATATCTGTAGTGTGAAGAGTACAGCTGTCGATCTATTGTGGAGTGCCCGACAGTTAACAGATGGTGAATAATGTACTTAAAGAGTTTAATTAATTATTCATATACCGTTGTAGCTTCAAGCTACAGGTCCATAAGATCCCCTTAGTAGCTCAAAAGAATTTAGTTGAGAATCAGTTTTTGGGTTAATTTGAATTATTCAAATTAATAGAGGGATTTAATTATATTTGATATAATTAAATTGTTTCAATTCTATATGGTATAATTGTGATAATGTATTTGATACATTATAGCTTAATGGGAGGAAATAAATATTTGAATGAGATTCAAATATATTTTCTATGAATGTGATTCATAGTTGTTAAATTTAATATAAATAAGATTTATATCAAATGCCACAAAGTAGAAAAAGAAACTATAGTTTATATTTTATGTGTTCTTGTGTTCTTAAGAGAATTCTCAATCCACCTCCTCCACCTAAACTTTCCCTCAAACCAAAATAGTCAGAGCCCACCACTCCTAGGTTCTCGCCTTGAGAATACCAAGGACTCTATTGTGGTTGTGTTCGGGTTTTTGTTCGAAGAAATTCTTGAAGAAGATCTTCAAGCTATTCGTGACCGTTCGAGGAAGGATTCATGAAGAAGAAAGGTTCTTCAAAGGTGATATTTCTTCAAATTATTTCTTGTAATAGCATGTTGTAACTTATTTTAAATGCATATCACTTTTATGTTTATTGTAAACTTAGTATTTGATAATTAATAAAATTTAGACGATCCGCTTCTGCTCAAGGTTCTCCTCACCCGAGTTCCTTCAATTGGTATCAGAGATAGGTTGTTGGTTTCTGATTTGAAATTCCATTCTTGTATTGAATCGTTTATAGTAATGGTGGGTTTTATTATCTGCATTCTATTTATAAGATAAATGTTTGTGGATGGCTTTGTTGATGGATGTTTCGGGATAGAACTCTCGTTTAAGGCTTTCTTTTAATTTACAAAGTTGGTTTGTAAGGGCCTCTGCATTTTTGGGCATTATATTGTAACCGAGTCTGTAAATCTGTTAGTTTTGAGTCGCTCGTGAGGCTTCAAAGAAGGGTTGTAGTGCAGTGGTTTTGATGAAGAAGACGAAACAGAGGTTACTGCATCGTGTAGCTAGAGCTAAACGATCGGATAGCTTTTGTTATGTGATCGTGTATAGTTTACTAAACGATCGCATAGCTAATGCTACGCAATCGCATAGAGTTTGCTACTCGATCGTGTTGCATTGGCTACATGATCGCTTAAGTGCTAGCTTGTTGAACGATCATGCGGTATTGGATACTCGACACAAGCTTGCTTGCTACACAATCACGCAGACTACCATGCTCATCGCATAGTCATTAGCTATACGATCGCATAGTATTTGATACTCGATGCATAGATGCTTATTACATGACCGCGTAGACTTTCATGTTCATCGCATAGTCATTAGTTACACAATTGCATAGACTCGACACATAGGCGTTTTCTACACGATCAGCTATAAGGGTTCTTTGAGGAGCTGTTTGGGTCGAGCGATTCAAGACCTGGTTCACATGATTCAAACCAGTGGACTCAAATCTTGTAATAGTTAGCCTTTTAATTTCTGTTTTAGAGCGGTTCTATACCGGTCCTTCAATTTTTAGTATATTTACATGTGATGTATGTTTTTACTATATGTCATAATGTATGCCATATAGTTTTAAAACCCACCATAGGTTATGCATTTATTTTCATGCATCATTTTATATTGTAAGTGTTATGATATACTAGTATGCATGATTTAAATTACATAAAGCATGCTCATGCATCATATAATATAAGAGTTAGAGTATATGTATGCATGCGTTATAGCATATCCATGCATCATTTATATTATAAGTGTTATAATATAACGTTGAATGGTTGTATGGAAAGTATGCTATAGTGGTTCATCACTTAGTTATATAAAAGTTATATATTAGTAATGAATGAACATTGCATGAAGCATGATATTACCTTATGTTAAATTATAATTTTTATAATTAACTTATGGATGTATATCATGCAATGATTGGTTTTAATTGTTTCATTTACAAAATTGTTATAATAAATGAAATTAGAATTAAAATCAATAATGAAGAGTTGCATGCAAACCTTAGGCTATAATCATTTTTAAAATTGATTTAGAATATCATTGAGATAGACCTAAGATCACTTTTCTAATGAGATTAGAAATCTAAGTTTAATCTTTTAAATCGGTTTAATAGGATTAATTTGATTCCTAATAAAAGATTAAATATATACAAATGTATCTATAAGAGACTTTTTGTCTAAGGCAGGTTTTGGCTAGGCTGGGGTACTTAAGCTGATGGAAATGTTGCACCTCTACATAGGAACCTACCTGGAAAAGTGAATTAGATAAATTTGTTACATTCATGCAAGTTTGATGAAAGTCTATTAAAGAGTCTCATGAGATTTGAATCAAAATTGTTTATTAATCAAAGACAAAAGTTGTTTTTGAGCAAATTAAACAAACACTTAGGTGTCCCTCTATAGGTGGCATTGTGTAGGTCAATACCAAGGTGAATGGAGAGAGTGTTTATAGCAAGTGGAAGCGGGATGTGTGACAACACATCCCTGGGTCTCTCTCATTAGGTTGAATAAAGTTTCATGCATCGCCTTGAGCATCATGTGTGTCCGCCTAAAAGATGGCAGTATTGCATGACACTTTATTTAATCTCCAGATATGGATAGGGTTGCTTTAGTCTCTCGTTCCAATAAGCTTTTCCCTACAATTGGCTCATTGGCGCGGGACTCTAGAACCTAAAATGAGGGGTTAAACTTACACAAAATTGTTAAGGATGTTAACAAATTATGGACAAAAAAATGGTGACTATTAGTTACAGTTACAAGGAGTCGTTTATGTCTAATGGTTGAGAATGTCTCATTTAAGTGAAGAGGCACTTGATCACCCTACAGCTTCTTTTGTCCTGCCTCACTGAAGCATCATTGCAAAATCGATGTCACTTAGGGTACACTAGACTATTTTGCTAAAACTTGGTTGGTTTTCTAAAAGTGGTTTAATGCAAGTAGACTAAATTTAAGTTTGTTCTTTTTCAGCAATTTAAAATGGCTACTGCTACACTTAGTTTACTTTTCACCGATAAATTAACTGGCGAGAACTATGCTAGTTGAAAAAACACGATCAACACTATTTTAATCAACAATGACTTGCGTTTTGTCCTAATGGAGGAGAGTCCTCCCATTCCACCTTCTACTGCTCCTTGAAATGTTCGGGAAGCATATGAGCACTGGACAAGGGCAAACGAGAAGGCCCGAGCATATATCTTGGAAAGCCTTAATGAAGTCTTGGCCAAGAATCATGAGCCTATGCTCATTGCCCGTGAGATCATGGAGTCCCTGAGGGGAATGTTTAGACAATCGTCTGCACAACTCAGACACGACGCTCTTAAGTACATCTTCAATGTCCGTATACAAGAGGGGCATCCATTTGAGTGTTCTCAACATGATGCTCCAATTAAATGTGGTGAAGATGAACGCGTCAAGCTCGATGAGGCCAACCAGGTTAGCATTATACTGGAATCTTTACTAAAAAGTTTCCTGCACTTCCGTAGCAATGTTATTTTGAACAAGATTGACTACAACCTCACTATCCTGCTCAATGAGCTATAGACTTTCCAATCTTTTTTGAAAAGCAAGGAGAAGAAGGGTGAAACAAGTGTTTCTTCATCTTCCAAAAAGTTTCATAAAGGTTCGTCCTCTGGAACTAAGTTTGTACCTTCTTCCTCCTGCACCAAAAAGATGAAGAAGGAGAATGGTGGAAAGGGTAAGGCTGCTGCTAACCCAGAAGTTGTTGCACCAAGGGGTAGGCAACCTGTCAGGGTTGACAAAGGAAAATGTTTCCATTCCAACAAGGATGGGCATTGGAAGAGGAACTGCCCCAGATATTTTGCGAGTCAAACAAGGTAAATGTGATTTACTTGTATTGGAAACTTGTTTAGTGGAGAATGATGATTCTATCTACATTATTGGCTCTGGGTCGCTAACTATGTTTGTTCTTCATTTCAGGGAATCAGTTCTTGGGGCAACTTGATGCTGGTAGATGACGATGTGAGTTGGAATAGGGCACGTCATCTCAGCTGTGGCAGTGGGAGGTCTCCAGTTATCTTTACAGAACAAATTTCTCATTCTGAATGATGTATATGTTGTTCCTGATTTAAAAAGGAACTTAGTCTATGTAAAATGTCTTTTAAAACATTCTTATCAATTTATCTTTTCTTATAATAAAGTGTTTATTACTAAGAATGGTATTGATATATGTTCTGCTAAACTGGAAAAAAATTTGTATGTGCTAAGGCCGTTAGCAACAAATTCCCTCCCTAACATAGAGATGTTTAAAACTGTTGTAACTCAACATAAAAGACCTAGAATTTCACCTAAGGAAAATTCCCAACTTTGTCACCTAAGACTAAGACACATTAATCTCAATAGGATTGAGAGGTCGGTGAAGAATGGACTTCTACGTGAGTTAGAAGAAATTTATTTACCTATGTGTGAGTCATGCCTTGAAGGTAAGATAACTAAAAGGCCTTTTACTGGAAAAGGTCATAGGGCCAAAGAATGTGTAGAGGTAGTACATTCAGACCTTTGTGGTCTGATGAATGTAAAAGCTAGGGGAGGTTATGAATATTTCATCACTTTTACTAATGATTATTCAAGATATGAGCATGTTTATTTAATGCAACATAAGTCTAAATCTTTTGGAAAGTTCAAAGAGTTCAAGGTTGAAGTTGAAAATGCATTATATAGAACGATTAAAACATTTCAATCTGATTGAGGTGGAGAGCTTATGAATTTGACATTCCAAACTATATGATAGAACACGAAATTGTATCCCAACTCTCAGCACTTGGTACACCTCAGCAAAATGGCGTATCAGAAAGAAGAAATCGAACATTGTTGGACATGGTTCGGTCTATGATGAGTTGCTAATGACGAGCATAAATGCACGTCATCTTGGGCCTTTTATTTAGAATTATGAGGGCTGTTAAGTAGAATATGCGGCGAATATGTTAGGAATTCATGAGAAAATGAGTTTTCGTCGATCGACATTAAGAATCTCGGCTAACCCACTATTATGCGTTAATGCGTTCAATTGTTTGTCTATCTTTGTAGCTAACGCAGGAAGCGGACGCATACGTGGAAGTTGGGCTATTGCAAAGACAACCGCATGCGGGGAATCTCTCCATCACAAAGGCGAATGCATACGTTCGACGCATGGATGTTGTGGCCATCAACTGCATGTGTCCATCGCATAGAAGTTGCGTTCGTCAAGCGAATGCGGTCATCGTAGAGAAGTTGCAGCCATAGAAAGAATGCGGTCATCGCAAAAAGATTGCAGCTACATAATGATGACCATAATAGAAAGACGACCACAAGGTTGATGGAATGCAACATGAACGCATACCTCGGGAGCATCAAAAGATGATGTTGACATTTCACCTACCATGCCGTTAGCAGAAGAGATTTAGAAAAGGACCATCGCGTCGCGAGTGTCAGATTCAGAGCAGGTCCATTAATGCTGTCGGTGATCCAGCTCTATAAATAGAAGCCGTTGAGCAAAATTTCAAATCATCCAAGTTTCTACCTTCGGGTGGATCCTTGTGATCCAGACGAAAGCGTGAGAAGAAAGCTTGAGAGTTTTTCCTCTCCTTCATCCATTTCGAGTGACGACCGGAGCCTTCATCGAAGTTAGAGCTCGAGAGAGTCTGCTCACCACCCATTCATGACACCACCGACAGCATTGACACACATCTGCTGGAAGCAAGACATTGTTTCTAGCTGATCCTTCCATTTCTCTTCTTTCCTTATATTGTATTGTATTACATTTTGGCTTAAGAAATTAATACATTTTGTGATCAATGCATTTCTATATCTTCCTTCGACTCCATCTTCATCTTCATTTACTTAGCATCTTTAGCTTTCATTGCATCATTAAGTAAGATTGCTAGAGTATCACATACTTAATCATGCGACATAGGAATATGAAGCATGTAGCAATCCACCGGGAGGTGTGCGTTGCGCGAGTGTTGTGAGAAAACCTTATTTGTTTAGTGTGAAGCTGTAGCAACGCTTGTCTATAAGCGGACACAATGCTTGTCTATGAGTAGAATCAGCAACAACTAACTGCCCGAGAGTGTAAGTGGTTAGATGCATTAAGCAATGTAAGCAAGTGTTCATTAGAGATAGGAATAATCTTACGTCAGCCATTTTTATGCGATTACCTTGTCTTATGAGTGCATCATTCATCATTTAGGCATAATTGGGAGAGTATTCTAAAAACCAGATTTAAGACTCGAGAGAGCGGATCGGATCACATAAGCAAGAATGGAGAACTTAGAGATAAGCTCCATTTTCTATTACACAGCGTATGCACCCTACAGAAAGGATATTACATGTGTCCAGAAGTAGGATACGGTGGTATGTGGTCATCACGCTTATGTGTGAGAGCACGTGAGCGAGTTATGGAGGCTTAGAAATAGGCTTCTTGGCACTATCGCATATACATCGCATGCGTCCTAGAATTAGGCACAAGTGTGTGTAGCATGATCGCATAGCTTGCGTTGGCTGGGGTTGCCCTTGTGGTCTAGCTTAGGTTGTAATGAAGACATCCTCACATTTTATCAACTTATCCATGCATTTTACTATGCGTCAACAGTTGTTGTGTCTCTACCTCTCAATCATATTCTCACCGCTTAATCTGTTAAATAGGAGTAGGAGTAGTTTGTAGCTTAAAACCCCCATCATTCTTTTATTTATCTGTCGCAAACACATCACCGCATACATTCAGCTTCAAGTCCCTGAGTTCGACCTCAGATCACTCGAGAAACTTGCGCTCTCATTATACTTGGTGAGAGCGTAAGAAATCTTGTGACAGAAACACATGGTCATTGCATATGAGATCAACGCATACATTTCATTTCAATGCATGACCACCAACGCATGAGAACCAATGCATAACCTAAGACATGCATCGCATATTGCATCCACGAAATTTCAGTCATCACTTGCGTTTCCTTAACTGACTCGTTTTGGGGTTATGTAGTGGAGACTGTAGAGTACATCCTGAATTGCGTTCCCTCCAAGATTGTTGCCTGAACACCTTTGGAGTTATGGAATGGTCGTAAAGCTAGTTTACATCATTTCAGAATCTGAGGTTGCTTAACATATGTGCTTGATGATAATCCAAAGAAATTGAAACCACATTCAAGGTTATGCCTATTTGTAGGCTACCCCAAGGGTACGAGATGTGGTTATTTCTTTATCCTAAAGAAAAAAAAGTATTTGTATCAACAAATGCTACTTTTCTTGAGGAAGACCACATATGAGAGTACAGACCCAGAAGTAAAATTGTGTTGAATGAGATTTCTAAAGAAACCATTGAATCTTCAACAAGTGTTGTTGAAGAGCCTAGTACCCCAACAAGAGTTGTTGAAGTAGATTAATCTAGGAGGTCAAATCCACCTCAAGTGTTGAGGGAACCTCGACGTAGTGGGAGGTTTGTGAACCCACCTATTCGATATATGGGTTTAGCTGAAATCTTAACTATGGTAGTTGATGGCAAAGTTGAGGATCCATTATCTTACAAGAAGGAAATGGAGGATGTTGACAGAGATGAATGGATCAAGGCCATGGATCTCAAAATGAAGTCTATGTACTTCAATTCAGTATGAGACCTTGTAGATCAACCTAATGGCTTAAACCTATAGGTTGTAAATGGTCCACAAGAGGAAACCGGGTGTTGATGGGAAGGTGCAAAGCTTCAAGGCTAGACTGGTGGCAAAGGGTTATACCCAGGTAGAGGGAGTTGACTATGATGGGACTTTCTCACCTATTGCCATACTAAAGTCTATCCGGATCCTCCTATCCATTGCTTCATATTATAACTATTTGATATGGCAAATGGATGTCAAGACTGCTTTTCTGAATGACGATCTTGAGGAGACCATTTATATGGTGCAACCTGAGGGATTCATAACCCAAGGTCAAGAGCAAAAGGTTACCAAGCTTAATCAGTTCATTTATGGACTGAAACAAACATCTCGTCTTGGAACATAAGGTTTGATACTGTGATCAAATATTATGGATTTATTCAAAATGTTGATGAGCCTTGTGTATACAAGAAGATCATCAACAGTTTAGTAGTTTTTCTAATGTTGTATGTAGATGATATCCTACTCATCAGGAATGATGTAGGTTTACTGACTACAGTTAAGAACTGGCTAGCGACCCAATTCCAAATGAAAGATTTGGGATAGACCTAGTTTGTTCTGGGTATTCAGATCTTTAGAGATCGAAAGAACAAAATGCTAGCACTATCTTAGGCATCGTATATTGACAAGATGCTTGTCAAATATTCGATGGAGAACTCCAAGAGGGGCTTATTGCCTTTAAGATACAAAGTTACATTGTCTAAGGAATAGTGTCCTAAGAAACCTCAAGAGGTTGAGGAGATGAGAGAAATCCCCTATGCATCTGTCGTCGACAGTTTGATGTATGGGATGTTATGTACTAGAATTGACATATGCTATGCAGTGGGGATAGTCAGTAGATATCAATCTAATCCAGGACTAGATCACTGGATAGCCGTTATGAACATCTTCAAGTATCTATGGAGAACAAGGGACTACATAATTGTGTATGGTTCTAAGGATTTGATCCTTACGAGATACACGGACTCTGATTTTCAAACTGATAAGGATTCTAGGAAATCCACATCAGGATCAGTTTTCACTTTTAATGGAGAGGAAGTAATGGCAAAGCAACAAGTAGGGGTGCATCGCGGACTCCACCATGGAGGCTGGGTATGTAGTGGCTTGTGAAGCTGCTAAGGAAGCCGTTTGGCTCAGGAAATTCTTGACTAATCTGGAAGTTGTTCTAGACATGTCAAAGCCCATCACACTTTATTGTGATAATAATGGTGTTATGACTAATTCTCGAGAGCCTAGGAGTCACAAGTGCGGCAAGCATATAGAGCGGAAGTATCATCTCATCCGAGAGATTGTGCATCGAGGGGACGTGATTGTCACGAAGATAGCTTTGGAGCATAACGTTGCTAATCCGTTTACGAAGGCCCTCACGACTACAGTGTTTGAAGGCCATCTACAGTGTATAGGTCTATGGGATAAACCATGGCTGGACTAGGGAAAGTGGGAGATATTGTACTGGGCATGTTATGCCCTAGTTTATTGTTTGTGTACTTTGTATTTTATTATATTGTACACCCCACTAGCTTTAGGTCAAGTGGGAGATTTTTGGGGTTGATGCCCTAAATCTCAAAGGGTCTTATATTTTGCAAAATTGTATGAACAAACTCTTTATGTGATTAATAATGTATATGATATTTTAGTTGCATTAACCATAACCCAATAAACTAACATCCAAGGTTATTTTTGTAACTTAAACAAATATGTGGTAACATACGGGTGATAACCTAAATGGTTTGTAGTAGATGGATAAGGCTGGGTACCTTATCCTGGTGACACTAAGAGTATGGCCCGCTTTGTAGATGTTACAATTGTTGTAAAGTGCTACAAATGATCTTATCCTGATCATTCATGTATTAGACATGCAAGCGGAGATATTCTATAAAAAGAAGTTTGTATAAGATCGGCCACGAAATGTTTCGTCTCATTATATAACACCGCTCATAATAGAGACTTACATTTCACCAGTATGACCATAGATAACATGACTTAAATCTTGAGTGAGTTGTGAATTCCTGCCTATTAGGGTGGTCCTTTGATTTGTATGGGTGAGAGTGGCAAGATCGCTGATGAAACAAGCCTACCATTTTGGGGATTCGTCTAATTCGGGAGCTAGGTGTTGGGGTTGATGCCCTAAAGTCACGTGTCCTGTAGTTTGTAAACAGTATATACAAACACCTGTAATTGTTAATATATGATATTTACTTCACATCTTGTTGTTTTTCTCGGTTATTTGTTTTATTTGCTTTACCACAAACCAATAAACATAAAATCCATGGTTATCTGTATATGACTCAAGCATGTATGTGGTGGCGTATAAGTGGATCATGTCTTGAGTGATAACCAAAATGGTCTGTAGCATATGGATATAGAAGGGAAACCTTATCCTGGTAATGCTACGGACGCGGCCCGCTTTATGGAATGGTTATAAGTGTTGTGACTTGCCACAGATGGTCTGATCCTAATCATTCGTGTTGGGGACATGCGAGCGGGGGCGTCCTATATAAAGAGTTTGTATAAGACCTAACTATGAAGTGTTAATGTCTCGTTATATAACACCGTTCATGACAGAGACTTTACTTCACTAGGATGACTATAGGTAACATGACCTCAATTCTAAGTGAGTCGGGAACTCCTGCCATTGAGGGCAGTTCTTTGATTTGTATGGGTGCAAGTGGCCAAGTCGCTAATTCAAACCTACAGTTTTAGGGATTCGTCTGATTTAGGAGCTGAGAACTCAACTATACAAGATGGAATTCACTCATTGCCCGAGGTTGGGGTAAGTAGATAGTTGGCTCTCTTAAGGTCTGATTTCGAGGCTTGAACGATGTGGCACTTATGTCATGCAGAAATGCATGTCATCTTAGGCCTTTTATTTAGAATTATGAAGGCTGTTAAGCAGAATATGCGACAATTATGTTAGGAATTCATGAGGAAAGAAGTTTACGGCATTCAGCATTGAGAATCTCGGCTAACCCATTATTATACGTTCAATTGTCTATTTTTGTAGCTAACGCAGGAAGTGGACGCAAACGCGGAAGCCGGGCTACTACATAGATGACCGCATACGGAGAAACTCTCAATCGCAAAGGCGAGCGCATCCGATCAATGCATGGGTGTTGCGATGATCAGCCACATACGTCCATCGCATAGGAGTTGCGATCGTCAAGCGATTGCGGCATCGTGTAGAAGTTGCAGTATTAAGCGAATGCGGTCACTGCATGATTGTGGCTACACAATAACGCATAATAGAGGGATCAACACAAGGTTGGTGGAATGAATGCATCAACGCATCTCTCGGGAAAATCAAAAGTTGATGTTGACATTTCATCTACCACACCGTTAGTAGAAGAGATTCAGAAAAGGACTAACGCGCTGCGAATGTCAGAATCAGAGTAGTCCATTAATGTTGTTGGTGATCAAGCTCTATATATAGAAGCTGATGAGCAGAATTTCAGATCATCTAGGATTTTTTTCCTGAGTCTCGCCTTAGGGCGGATCCCTATGATCCAGACTAATGCGTGAGAAAGAAGCTTGAGAGTTCTTCATCTCCTTCATCCATTTCGAGTGACGACCGGAGCCTTCAACCGGAGCTAGATCTTGGGAGAGTCAGCTCCACCGCCCATCCATGGCACCACCGGTAGCCTTGACACACATCTGCTAGAAGGAAGTCATTGCTTCCAGTGGGTTCTTTCATTTTCTCTTCTTTTCTTATATTGTATTGTATTACATTTTGGGATTAAGGAATTAATACATTATGTGTTCAATACATTTCTGTGTCTCCTTCGATTTCATCTCCATCTTTCTTTACTTAGTATCCTTAACTTTCATTGCATCACTTAGTGAGATTGCTAGAGTATTGCATACATAGTCATGTGGGTTAGAGATATGAAGCATGTAGCGAACCACCAAGAGGTGTGTGTTGTGTGAGTGTGTGAGAAAACCTTATTTACTTAGTGCAAAGCTGTAGCAACGCCTGTCTATAAGTGGACACAACACTTGTCCATGAGTAAAGTCAGCAACAACTAACTTTTTGGGAGAGTAAGTGGTTGGATGCATCAAGCAATGTAAGCTATTGTTCATTAGAGATAGAAATAATTGATAACATAAAATTTTTCTTATGTCACACAACGCATAGATGATTATAATGCAAGTTTATGATCCCAGAAAACGGCGCCATAAACTTGGTACGCACAATTTGACGTTCTTTTAAATAAGCATGTGTGTGAATATGGATGATAGATCATACAAGCTCATGTTGCCATAAACTTGTTGACTTGGTGTGGAAATGGAATGTGGATACTGTGTTATGCTTATTCATACTTTATGTGATACTACTTTTAGATGTATGCATTATTAATGGAATGCTTGTAGTATGCTATGCGTTGTCACAAGTTTCCTTGCGTTGAAACCAAGTATAATTCCACCACAAGTTTCTCGGAGTGATCCAAGGTCGAACACAGGGATTGCTTAGTTAATGCGTTACGTTTGTGATATATGCGACCGGGGGTTTTTCAATTAATAAAAGTTGTGTTTATACAAGTATTTAAAGTTGCGTTAAAGTAAAATTGTGCGGTGAAGTAAAGTTGCGTTAATAATATAAAATACGATAAAAGTAAACCTAAGCTATTATGATACAAGATACAGGATACATGATACATGATACTGAGTTTGAGACTGACTGTGAAGATTATACAAAGGGTCGTGGTATGCAGTGGCAAGTCTTTATATATGAAACAGAAATAGAAAAGTTAACTAATATAAACATCATAAGTTATTAATTGCGTTAAAGACATAACTATGGTTCCGCTTTCCCTTGCGTACACCTCTCGGTGATCAGCCGTGTTCCCACATCTATGTGGTGAACAGGGATGAATGTAATGAACGCAAGGTTGCTTCCATCTCTGGAAGTACTTCTCGCTTTAGTTAACGCATTCTTCCAACATTCTCTCAAAAGGAGGAATGGCATCTTCACTTCTTATCTCACAGGTGAAGATGGCATCTTGCATGCTTTATCTAAACATATTTATCCCCGGCAACGGCGCCATAAACATGGTACTCACAATTTCCTTAGCACAGATTAATTTACTTGTGAAGATGTTAAAACGAAGAGTGTAACCATGACCAACATTCTCTAAATAAATAAATGACGCAAAGTTTTACTCACCGCATATAGATACATCAAATTGTTTTGACAAAGATGAGATAAACATTCTATTTTGAAAACTAGAAAAGCATCTTTGAGCAGAACTTTGTCATATAGAAGAATAAAGTAGGGCTTGCTAAGAATTAGCAAGGATAGAAAGAAATTGTGATGTCAAGTAATGTGCCTAAGTGTAACATTCGGAGCTACCAATCTTCGCAAAAATATAGGATAGGAATTGAGCATGATTGCCTTAGTAGAAGATATGCTTGAGGACAAGCATATATCTAAATTTGGGGGTGTGATAACTTGTAGAAATACAAGTTATTTATGCCACCTTATCTAGATATTGCGGCCAAAAGTTAGTGAATATGCGCCGATTGTATGATAATTAGCTTAGAATTTAAATAATTATAAATAATCGCAATTACACCTACTAACACCATAAGGATGGAAGACAAGCCGAGTGTTACTCTATTTTGCAGGAAACCAAGTCACCGCTTGCACTCAAGGCTCACGAGAAGTTGATCAACACATCTCTGTCGCATTGCGCCCGTCAATCAACAATGAAGAGACGATTACTGCAATGACGGCGCGATATGACAGTCGATCTAGAGCTGACCTTCAATCGCATGCGGTAATAAAAACAACATTGCATGCAAACTCACGATCGAAAGATGCAACTGAGAAACGCAAAAGCAGAGGATTGAGACATGTGTATAGAAACCTGCTACCGGTGGAGCAAGCTTGAAAGGGAAGCTCTTCCTACCATAAGATCCATCCTATCCGGCAAGCAGATCTCCATCGAATCGGTGCCAAGACATTGGCACTTATTTGTATCTGTTCTGTCCCTTTCATCGTTGTATTTCACTTTCTCTTTATCTTCTCATTCACACACCATGTATCAAACGCTTAATAGACATATTAAATGTTTCGATAGCTTTTATATACCATTCTCTGTCTATTTCCGTTCCTCCATTAATCACTTTCTCCATGGTGTCTTTTTAATCCCCTAATAGTTAATATGAATCAAACAAGTACTTAATTTGTGTTAAAGGTATAAAATGCGTTTAGCTAAGGCATGCTAGGCGGCATCTTCACCTGTGAGAGCAGAAGTGAAGATGCCATTCTGATCTATCGAGAGAGGGTTAGAAGAATGTGTTAACTAAAGCGAGTAGTACTTCCAGACATGGAAGCAACCTTGTGTTCATTACATTATTCTCTGTTTCACCATAGACATGTGGGAGCGTGGCCGATCACTGAAAGGTGTACGCTAAGAGAAGAGTGGAACAGTATTTCTAGCTTCAACATAATTGAGAACTTGCGCTGTTTATATTATTTATCTTTCTCTTTCTATTCTGTTCATAAGACTTGCCGCCGCATTCCACTTTCTTTGCATAACCTTCGTAGCCAGCCTTGACCCCAACATCTTGTATCATGAGCCTGTATCTTGTATCACTTAGCTTAGGTTTATTGTATTTCATTTTACTATCGCATTCTTACTGCTTACTTTCTGTTACCGCAATGTATTTACTTGTACAAACCACACTTTTAAAGATTGAAATCCTGGTCGTATATATCATGAACATACCACTATAACCTAAAACAATCCCTGTGTTCGACCTCGGATCACATCGAGAAACTTGTGGTTGAATTACAATTGGTTCCATCGCAAGGAAACTTGTGACAATGCATGGCATACTATGTGAACATCCATAATTAACGCATATCTAGTAGTAGTATCGCATCATTTCGAGCATAAAACATCATCAATCATACATATCAGTGTTTTTCCACAACAAGTTTATGGCGCCGTTGTCGGGGACTGGTTAACGGTTTATTGTTTGAGTGCGTTTTTGGTATTTTACAGGACAGACCTCTTTGTACTGGCTGTTCAATGCGGAGAGCAGTCTGACGGCTTACGAGCACTAGAGTGATCTAGTGATTCTAAGTGGTCCCAGAGATCAAGTGTAGTATTCGTGCAAGAGTTCACCAGGGCCAAAGTAATTAGTGAAGAAGTATGACTAATGAAGATATGGCACTCGCATGAAGATATGGCACTCGCAGGAAACCAAATGGGAAATTTACCAGCGCAAGATCCAGTTTTTCTTGCCACTGACCATAATATCCATATGAGGGAATATGCGGCGCCTGATTTTTATAACTTCGTACCAGGAATTTCAAGACCCATGGTTGAGAGGAATGCAAGCTTGGAAATAAAACCTATTATGCTGCAAATGATTTAGAATGTGGGACAATTTGGAGGATTACAGGGAGAAGACCCACACGCTCCGAATTTTGTAGACATATGCAGCGCATTCGCTATGCCTGGTGTAACTCAAGAAGGACTTAAACTATATCTATTCCCGTACACATTGTGGGTTGAAGCAAAGAAGTGGGCTCAAGCATTAGAGCCAAATGAAATTAATGGATGGAAGCAGTTGGTTAATAGGTTCATGAATAGATTTTTTCCTCCGTCTGTCAACGCAAAAAGGCGGAGGGATGTTTTGAATTTCGAACAAAAGGGTTACAAAACCTTGAGTACCGCCTGGGTATGATTCCGGCAGTTAGTGAAGAGTTGTCCGCATATCGGGATTTCTAATAGTATTTTGATGGAAACCTTTTACAATGGCTTAGACCAATCTACGCAAGCAGTTGCCGATGCCTCCACAGAAGGAGGATTAATGAATAAGTCATATACGGAAGCAAAGAACATATTGGATCGCATCTGGAGACATTCTGACGAATGGGTTAATAATGGGCTTGAGGTAAGAGTTCAGGAACAAGAAATAGTAGAAAGAGCTGATGTATCAATAGACACAATGAGCACACTGGTCGAGCAAATGACCACAATGAACTCACTCCTCCAGATGGTGGCTAGTCAGCAGAGGACTCTCTCTCAAGGAACAGCACAAGTTAATGCGATGACTCATGTAACCACTATGGATTGCACTCAATGGAGAGAGGTACATCCAGTAGACGTCTACCCATGGAATCAACAACCCGTATATGCTATTTACGACGAATCATTGGGCAACATCCACAATCCTGGTTGGTGGGGTCGCCCTATGTGAATCCCGAATCCTAATTTCTCTACTTAAGTATGTTCCCTACTAAAACTAGTGTGGTGAGTAGGTTTATGAGGAAATTAGTGTGTAATAGTAGAGAAAAGAGTGGATATTTGAAGAAAAGAGGAAATTTGGAAGCTTAACTTTTGGGGAAAAAATTGGAAATTTGGCTAAGTATAAATTTTGTGTGTTGATGCGTTGGAAGGGTGGTGTTGATGCGTTGGAAGAGTGGTTGGGGATGGCATGCGGCTGAAGGAAGAAAGATGGAGGTGATGCATTGGAAGATAGCCCATGCGTCGAGCAGCCTCGGCCAGCACCCCTGCCATGCATCGAGCAGCCTCGGCCAGTGCCCATGCCATGCATCGAGAAGCCTCGGCCAGACGCCTGCCCATGCATCGAGCAGCATCGACCGGATGCCCTGCCAATGCGTCGAGCTGGCACGCCCATGCGTTGAGCACCCTGTCGAGCAGCCATGCCATGCGTCGAGGTGCCCTGCCATGCAACCAAGCGCGTAACCCATGCGACCAAGCACGCCCATGCGACCGAGCGACCGAGCGATGGCCAGCATACGCCGCACACCCATGCATCGAAGCAGCACGCCTATCGTCGAAGCACCCGACCACGCATCAAGGCGTCGCACGCAGCCCATGCCGCCAAGCACGCCAAATGCATCGAGCGGCTAGCACGCCCATGCGTTGAGCGACCAACCTATGTAGCGCGCATATGCGTTGGTGGCCAGCACCATGCACCCATGCCAAGCAAGCCATGCGATGCTACCTAGTGAGCCATGCATCAAGGATGGACGGTCACCCTATGCGTTGGTGATGTTTAGCTCTTCCGATGTCTAAGTTGAATTGTGATGGTAGTGATTTGGCTTGCTATGCATTGATGATAGGCTAGGCATTGAGTATGGACCATGCATTGAACATCCAAGAGTGGATGCATATAAAGGATGAGATCATCAGAAGAACATCATCAAAACCATGTGTCTTCTTGGGAGGAAAGTCTTAAACCTTAAGAATCTGAGGTGGTGGCATCAGATTGGAGGCTCATTCGTTGGCAACGTGGGAGGAAGACACTTAGATTGCAATGATCACAACATTGCGTTGATGGGGGAGAAGGAGACACTTGTCCATGCAGCCAAGTAGATGGTGTCAACTCTGGAGAAGGTTTGAATGCCTATAAATAGGGCCAAAAGACTTCATTTTTAGATCACAATTCAGAAATACCGTAAAAAGAGTAGGAGAGTCGAGCAAACCTTGTGTTGGAGCCAAATCCATGCGTTAGTCATAGAGGACGCATTGGAAAGTGAAGTCTGAAGAGGATGCATCAACTTGGGACGAAGAGTTCTCCCAATTTACTCGTGTGTTTGGAGTGATTTCAAAGCCACCTGAAAGCTCTGAGAGTCTAGTTTTGAGAGTAGGGCTGCTGGAGAAAAATCTCGAAGGGATCGGGCTGGACACTGAGAAGAAGATAGAAGGGTCAGGCTATCGGATCAGTTTGGGCCAGTCTTGAAGATTCTGTGATTCTGGCCAAACCACGAGGAGTTCTAATCTCAAATTTTAGGGTAAGCTTCCTGAGATATTCTTGTAGAAAGAAGTATCTCAAAATAAGGTTCAGAACTATGAGTAATCTAAGCTGTAAGTTGAATCTGAATTCTAAGGGTGAAAAGGGAGCCCGAGGTAGAAAAGGGAGCTACTAGAGAGAAAAGCTCGTAAGCAATCAAGGTGAGTGGCTAAAACGTTTTGACTAAAACATTTTCTTAAAATGTTTGATTACAACGTGTTATAGAAAGCATGTTTTATAGAAGATTATTCTCATGCCAGCTAGTTTTACAAAGTAATTTCCAAGCAAACAATGAATTATGTTTTAAACGCATGCATGTGTGAGAAATTGTTGAAAAGCGATTTATATGTATCCGCCCAACTAGATACCGAAGGACTTTGAGAAGGTATTATATGGGTTATACTTTACATATACTCAGCATGCGTTATAATTGTTGAAAATTGTTAAATATACTCAGCATGCGTTAGTACCTTTAAAGCCATGGTTTTATATGGGTTATACTTTACATGCTTTAAAGAGAGAAAGTCATTTATGACTAGTTTTACTTAAAACACAATACCGAAGGACGTTTGATAAGGTATCCGCCCAACTAGATATCGAAGGACTTTGAGAAGGTATCTATTAGTAATGAAGGATGTTTGAGAAGGTACCAAACCAACCAGATACTGAAGGACGTTTGAGAAGGTATTTGAAAAGAAGTACCTAAGGTATGACGGTATATAGTATGGCCACGTGCACGTAGGTAGTTAGAGTCAGAGATTGAGCAAAAAGGGTTCTCTCTTGACTAGCAATTGGTGTTGGGATTATTTTATCCACAATAAGGGTTATTCTCAACTAAGAAATAGTTTTACTATTTTATGATTAAAACAACTTTATATGTTTTATGCTTGGAAAATGTTTATACTGCAGTACAAGTACTGTAGAAGCTTATATTTCAGTTAAACTCTTTATTGAGATTTTGCATGAGAATCAATTACCTTTATTAAGTCACTCACTGGGCGCAAGCTCACCCCGTTTTCAAATGTTTTCTCCCCCCCCCTCCCCCCACAGGTAGCGGTCAAATCCTCTGAAGATAGCTCTGCCTCTGCTCTACCACTAAAGATTAAAGAGATTTGTAACTCGTCTGTTTAGGTGGTTACTGTTAATATTGTACACATGTTATTGTTGTTCATATAGAGACTAGAGTTTGTGGGTTTTGGGACTTGTGAATCTAGTGTTGTAATAACTCTAAATATGTTATGTTTTTGAATTCATAAATTTTGGCCTAAAGATATTCCGCTGTATATGAGTTTTATATTGGTATCAGAGTTATTTCGAAACAGTTAGTAGGCAATAAGTGTCAGCCACAGGGTTGGTAACTGCTGCAGTCACGCCCTTTCCTAGGCTAAGAGGGTGTGACACCCTATTTTTGGTTTGGATGAGAATTTCAATAAGGAGAGCCATAGTTTCTATCAATTCAGTTATTAAGGGGATCGAGGCAGCCCTCTGGTCTTCACCAATTCGGACTGCAAGCCAAGTAATTCTCAAGGTGCGCCACCTTGTGACCAACTGTTCGCATATGATACCTCTTACAGCACCTCGTCTCTAGAGACGTCGTTAAAACATTATATTGAAAATAGCGAGGCAATGAGATAATCGCAAGCTGACTCTCTTAAAGAATTAGAAGATCAGATAGATCAGCTTACGAGGGAATTAAAGAAGAAAGCACCTGGTACGCGACATGGAAACTCAGGAGTATCGGAGCCAAGAGGTAAAGAACAATGTCATGCAGTGACATTGAGGAGTGGCAGAATGACAGCTTCTATTATGCCAACAGTACCAGATGCGATAAGAACACTGACAGATTTGACTGTTGATGATGACTAGTTATCTAATAATGGAAGAAATACCAGCTCAGAAATAAGTTCATCCATAAAAGATGAAGCTCCTCAAGACATGAATCCTCAATCAACACAACCTTCAGCTAATGACACACAGCAAGCATTGGACCTTACCAAACAACCAAGTGAACAAGAAATACGGCGGGATCCTCCACCTTTCCCGTTTAGGTTGAAAAAGAAAGATGATAGCAAGCAATTTCAGAGGTTTCTGGACGTTCTCCGATAGCTACACATTAATATTCCCTTGATAGAAGCATTAGAGACAATGCCGAGTTATGTAAAATTTCTTAAGGATATTCTCGCCAACAAGAGAAAGATTGGGGAAAATGAATCTGTTGCACTAACATATGAGTGCAACACTCTATTTCAAAACAATCTTCCCACTAAAATGAAGGATCCTGGGACTTTTACATTGCCTTGCACGATAAGAGGGAAGATGGTTGGGAACGCACTGTGCGATTTGGGGGCAAGCATAAATTTGATGCCCTTGTCAATTTTTAAGAAGTTGGACATCGGCGAAGCAAGACCAACCACGATCACATTACAGCTGGTCGATTGATCGATAAAGCTCCTTGGGGGCAAGATAGAAGATGTTCTCGTGCAAGTGGACAAGTTTATTTTCCCAGCAGACTTTGTCATATTGGATTATGAAGCCGATAGAGAAATTCCTATCATCTTGTGTCCCCATTTCTCGCCACAGGGCGAGCGTTGATCGATGTGTAGAAAGGAGAATTAACCATCAGGGTCATAATCAGGAAGTAAAATTCAATGTACTCGATGCGTTAAAGTACCCAGGTGATATAGAAAACTGCCAATATATCGAGGAACTACGGGAAGGACATTGGCACGACCCCCTGAAGGAGCTGGAGGAAGAAAATTATGAAATCAGTGCAATAGTGGAGGAAGACTGCGCCGCAATTTATGTGGAAGCTAATTTTGAACCACTCAAGTTGTTTGAACGAACTTTACAGCGCATTAAGCCATCTCTGGAAGAACCACCTTTGCTTGAGTTAAAGTCGTTGCCTGTGCATCTTAAGTATGCTTACTTAGGAAGTAACGACACGTTACCGGTTATCATTTCTGCATCGCTAAGTAAGGAAAAAGAAGATGCTCTCATGCAGATCCTAAGAAATAACAAAAAGGCCTTAGGATGGACGTTGGCAAACATTCAAGGAATTAGTCCCTCGTATTGTATGCTAAGATTCGTCTAGAAGAAGGAAAGACTGGATCAGTAGAAAGGCAACGCCATTTGAACCCTGCCATGAGGGAGGTCGTGAAGAAGGAAATAGTAAAGTGGCTAGATGCAGGTGTCATCTTCCCGATATCTGATAGCAGCTGGGTGAGTCCAGTGCAGTGTGTTCCGAAGAAAGGAGGGATGACAGTCATCACTAATGACAAGAATGAATTGATTCCCACAAGGACAACTACGGGGTGGAGAATTTGCGTGGATTATCGCAAGTTGAATTTGGCCACTAAAAAAGACCACTTTCCACTCCCGTTCATTGATCAGATGTTAGACAGACTTGCGGGGTATGAATTTTTCAGCTTGCATGATGGCAATATTCTCAGATTACTTGGAGGAGTAAGTCGAGGTATTCGTGATGATTTCTCAGTCTTCGGCAGTAATTATGACTCCTGTTTGTCTAACCTTGAAAAAGTCTCGAAGAGACGCATGGCAACAAATCTTGTTTTGAATTGGGAAAAATGCCACTTTATGGTGGAAGAAGGAATAGTTCTGGATCACAAAATCTCCAAGGTAGGATTAAAAGTTGATAAGGAAAAGATTGATGCAATCTCCAAATTACCCCCACCGATGAACGTAAAAACACTTAGGAGCTTTCTGGTACATGCTGGGTTTTATAGAAGATTTATTCCCAACTTCTCCCAGATTGCAAGACCCCTAAGTGCACTCCTCGAAGCTGACCGCGAGTATAATTTTGACGACGCCTGCACAAAAGCATTTAACACCTTGAAAGATGCGCTCATCTCCGCACCTATTTTGATTGTGCCAGATTAGATGCAACCATTTGCGTTGATGTGCGATGCTAGCGGATATGCTATGGGCGTAGTTTTGAGTCAGTGCAAGGATAAGGTATTGCATCCTATTTATTATGCAAGCAAAACATTGAACGATGCGCAGGAGAACTATACGACGACATAAAAGGAAATGCTCGCAGTGGTATTCGCACTGGAGAAGTTTCGAATATAATGATGAAGAAGGATGCAAAAACGAGGCTTATTCGGTGGGTGTTGCTCCTGCAAGAGTTTTAGTTAGAGATTAAAAACTAGAAGGGCACTGAGAACCAAGTAGTAGATCATTTGTCAAGATTGGAAAATTGCGAGGTTCAAGGGATAGAAAAAGATATCGAGGAGAGATTCCCTGACGAGCTGCTGATGGTAGTAGACATTAATGTTCCATGGTATGCGGACATAGTAAACTTCATAGTTTGCGGTCAAATATCGGATGACTATACATACCAGCAGAAGAAGAAGCTAAGACATGATGCTAAATTTTATTTCTGGGATGATCCATTCCTATATCGACAAGGACCTGATCATATATTACGTCGATGCATTCCTGAGCATGAAGCCAAGCACATTTTAGAGCTCTGTCATGAGTCTTCGTATGGAGGACATTTTGGGGGGCAAAAGACCACAACAAAGGTCCTACAGTGTGGCTACTTCTGACCAGCACTGTTTAACGATGCCCATGTCCATGTTGTGCAATGCAACAGGTGTCAGAGGACAGGTAATATGTTTATAAGAAATGAAATGCCATTAACATCAGTCTTAGAAGTCGAATTATTTGACGTTTGGGGAATTGACTTCATGAGCCCATTTCTACCATCCGAAGGTCATCAATATATTCTGGTTGCGGTTGATTACGTATCAAAATGGGTTAAGGCCATCGAATGTGCCAAGAATGATGCGGCCACAGTGGCGAAATTTCTGAAGAAGAACATTTTTGCTCGATATGGGATGCCACGGGCCTTAATCAGCAATGAGGGCTCTCATTTTATCAACCGCGTAATTGTCAACCTGTTGACTAAATTCAACGTCAACCATCGAGTTGCGACTGCTTATCACCCACAGACTAATGGGCAGGCAAAGATTTCTAACAGAGAGATCAAAACTATCTTGGAGAAGGTAGTCAATACTTCCATGAAGGATTGGTCACCCAAGCTTGATGAAGCACTGTGGGCATATAGGACTGCTTATAAAACACCAATTGGCATGTCCCCGTATGGCCTGGTCTTTGGAAAAACTTGTCATCTGCTGCTTGAGTTGGAACATAAGGCGATGTGAGTATGCAAGAAGCTGAAGTTTGATTTAGCCAGTGCGGGAAAAGTCTGAAAACTACAATTGAATTAGTTTGTCGAATGGTGAAGGGATGCCTATGAAAATGCCAAGATATATAAGGAGAAAACAAAGAAATGGCATGACGACTGCATAAACGATCGGACATTCACCGAATGTCAATAGGTATTACTATTCAACACACGTTTGCGATTGTTCCCAGGAAAATTGAAGTCTCATTGGTCTGGGCCATTCCGAATCAAGACAATCTTTCCTCAAGGCACAGTGAAACTAACAACTTTAGACGGGAACAACGCATTCAAAGTCAATGGTCAGCGGATTAAGCCCTACTATGGGGGTGACATCGATCGACGCATGGACACCATTGACTTGGGGAAGCAGGATTAAACCGCTTGTAGGGGGAGTGATTGCGGTAATTCTAAGAACTTCTTTCAATCAGCTTCCCTATTTATGTTTACTTGCTTTCTTATAGCTTTCTTTTACCGTTTTCTAAATTATGTTAATTACTATCTAGTAGGATTAGTCTTTAATGCTTTTTTTTCCTTTCAATTTAATTTCGCATGTATTTCTATCATGTATTTCCATACGTTAAATTTAGTAGTGCAGGTCGTATAATTTATGTGAATGATTGGATGAATCACCGCAAAGTCTTTTTGACTTGTGTTTTTGATGAAGTAAGAAGAAAGGAAAGTAAACTGGTATGTAATGAGAAGATTAGTGTAGCAAGTGGTACCAAGAAACACTGTGCGTCCAATACACCCAAATGCATTGCGGTGAGGGGTGTGTTGCACGCGTATATGTCCTTTGCCAGTCCTTAGTTAAATGCACTATGTCAAGGTACCCTCCAGAAATGTGTTTAGTTAAGGGGTGTGTTGCGGGGATGTATGCGTGTTGCCCGTCCTTGACAAAAATGTATATGCGTTCATTAGAAGCAGGGTGCGAATCTTAATTGTGCATCCTTCTGAATCAAATTTGTAAGTTAATCAAATTCTTTGACTCTTGTACAGGCAGTAGAAAATTTTGTATTGCGTTCAATTATACTTAATTGTACACTTTGTTAATATTCAATACAATTAGAGTACATGATTCACTCTACTTTTTGCCTGTGCCTTTTTCTTTATCTTCCTTTGTTAATATTTGTGATGTTCTTAATCTTTTATTCTTACGATCATCATTGCGTTGCTATGATGTGTTATATGTTTATACTTAGAAACATTTCCCATACTTAGTAAATTCTGACTAACACATAGTTAATTCTTCGTCTAGTAGTACTTTACCTTTTATCTTTCAAAGTTCTGCTCAAACCTTCTTTGTGAAATTTTCTTCTAAGTGTTTGTCTAATCTATCTAAACAACACAACGAGGACCTTGCTCATCTTTAAATTTGGGGGTGGGGAAGGTCTGAGCAGATGAGATCAAGATTATGCAGTATTAAAGAAAATGCATCCATTTTTTCATTAAAAAAAATTGCAATACTCCAATATCAGTGCAAGGGAAAACCTCAAAACTGTCCCAACCTGATAAGAGTTTAGTTATGAAAGGAGCCTGCTCGTAGTTGGATGTTTGTATGACACCCGTAGGAGCAAGCCAAAACGAAGGTGGGTTTCTAAGAACAACGCAGTATGGAAAGAAAAAAATAATAGAATGCAAGAGACAACTCCTCTGAATGTCATGAGTTAAAGTTGAAATTGACACACAACCGTAGTTGGATGTCCGCATGACACCTGTGGAGATAAGCCAAAACAAAGAGTGTAACCATGACCAACAATCTCTAAATAAATAAATGACGCAAAGTTTTGCTCACTGCATATAGATACATCAAGTTGTTTTGACAAAGAAGAGATAAACATTCTATTTTGAAAACTAGAAAAGCATCTTTGAGCAGAACTTTGTCATATAGAAGAATAAAGTAGGGCTTGCTAAGAATTAGTAAGGATAGAAGGAAATTGCGATGTCAAGTAATGTGCCTAAGTGTAACATTCGAAGCTACCAATCGTCGCAAAAATACAGGATAGGAATTGAGCATGATTGCCTTAGTAGAAGATATGCTTGAGGAAAAGCATATATCTAGATTAGGGGGTGTGATAACTTGTAGAAATACAAGTTATTTATGCCACCTTATCTAGATATTGTGGCCAAAAGTTAGTGAATATGCGCCGATTGTATGAAAATTAGCTTAGAATTACAATAATTATAAATGATCGCAATTACACCTACTAACACCATAAAGATGGAAGACAAGTCGAGTTTTACTCTGTTTTGTAGGAAACCAAGTCACCGCTTGTGCTCAAGGCTCACGAGAAGCTGATCAACACATCTCTGTCACATTATGCCCCTCAATCAACATTGAAGAGACGATTACTGCAATGACGACGCAATGTGACAGTCGATCTGGAGCTGACTTTCAATCGCATGCGGTAATAAAAACAACATCACATGCGAACTCACGATCGAAAGATGCAACTGAGCAACGCAAAAGCAGAGGATTGAAATATGTGTACAACTAACGGTTATGTAGAATTGACGGTCTGATTGCATAACAGAAGGAATAATATCCCTCCATCTTCGGAATTACCATAACAATCAGTGGGGACCACAAGGCTGGAGTCAAAGACCTGCACCTATAAATGCCCCATAGATTTAAGAGAAAACTTATGCTACTTGATACCGGGCGAATTGCTGCTAAAGTGTTAAGAGAAAAGCTTGAGCTGAATGCTTAAGTGAAGAAATCGGGAAGAAGACGAGACAAGGCCGAGAGGTGAGTCTCAGATCTAATCTGCCGAATACTTGATCCAAAGCTCTGTGTACAGAAACCTGCTACCGGTGGAGCAAGCATGAAAGGGAAGCTCTTCCTACCATTAGATCCATCCTATCCGACAAGCAGATCTCCATCAAATCGGTGCCAAGACATTGGCACTTGTTTGTATCTGTTTTATCTTTTTCATCGTTGTATTTCACTTTCTCTTTATCTCCTCATTCACACACCATGTATCAAACGCTTAATAGACATATTAAATGTTTCGATAGCTTTTATATACCATTCTCTGTCTATTTCCGTTCCTCCATTAATCACTTTCTCCATGATGTCTTTTAATCCCCTGATAGTTAATATGAATGAAACAAGTACTTAATCTGTGTTAAAGGTATAAAATGCGTTTAGCTAAGGCATGGAAGCAACCTTGTGTTCATACATTATTCTTTGTTTCACCATAGACATGCGGTCGTCATGCCACTTCTTAGTTCTCTCCTTATAGATCTTGGCATTTTCGTAGGTGTCCCTTCGCCATTCGACCATCTGATTCAGTTGCAACTTCTAGACTTTCCCCGCACTTGCTAGATCAAAGTTCAGCTTCTTGCATGCCTACATCGCCTTGTGTTCCAACTCGAGAGGCAGATGACAAGCTTTTTCAAAGACCAGGGTATATGTGGACATGCCAATTGGCATTTTGTAGGCAATCCTGTATGCCCACAGCGCTTCGTCGAGCTTGGGTGACCAATCCTTCCTGGAGGTACTGACTACCTTCTCCAAGATAGTTTTGATCTCTTGGTTAGAAATCTCTGCCTGCCCATTAGTCTGTGGGTGATAAGCGGTTGCAACTCTATGGCTGACGTTAAATTTAGTCAATAGGTTGGTGATTATGCAGTTGATGAAGTGAGAGCCTTCATCGCTGATTAGAGCTTGTGGCGTTCCATATTGGGCAAAGATATTCTTCTTGAGAAACTTCGCCACTATGTCCGCATCATTCTTGGCACATGCGATGGCCTCAACCTATTTTGATACGTAATCTACCACGACCAGGATGTAGTGATGACCTTCTGATGGTGGAAATGGGCCCATAAAGTCGATTCCCTATACATCAAATAATTCGACCTCCAAGATTGACGTCAAAGGCATTTCATTTCTTTTAGACATATTCCCCGTCCTCTGGCATCTATCGCACTGCAGAACGTGGGCATGGGCATCCTTAAACAATGTTGGCCAGAAATAGGCACTCTGTAGAACCTTTGTGGCTGTCCGCTACCTCCCAAAATGTTCTTCATAAAGGGACTCATGACAAAGCTCCAGAATGTTATTGACTTCGTGCTCAGGAACACATCAACGTAAAATGTGATCAGGTCCAATTCGATATAGGAATGGGTCATCCCAAAAATAAAATTTGACGTCATGTCTCAGCTTCTTCTTCTGCTGGTAAGTATAGTCTTCTGGTACTTGGCCGCAAACGATGAAGTTCACAATGTCCGTATACTAGGGAACATTAATGTCTATTGACATCTGCAGCTCATCGAGGAATCTTTCTTCAATATCTCTTTCTTTCTCCTAAACCTCGCAATTTTCCAATCTCGACAGATGATCAGCAACTTGGTTCTCGGTGCCCTTCCAATCCTTGATTTCTAGGTCAAACTCTTGCAGGAGTAACACCCACCGTATTAGTCTCGATTTCGCATCCTTTTTTGTCATCAGATATTTGATCGTTGAGTGATAAATATACACCACAACATTTGTTTCGATTAAGTACTGTCGAAATTTCTCCAGTGCAAATACCACTACGAGCATTTTTTTTCTGTGGTTGTATAATTCTCCTGCGCATCATTCAACGTTTTACTCCCATAGTAGATAGGATGCAAAACCTTGTCCTTCCACTGACTCAAAACTGCACCTACAGCAATCCCACTAGCATCACACATCAATGCTAATGGTTGCGTCCAATCAGGCGCAATCAAAATGGGTGCGGTGATGAGCACATTCTTCAGAGTTTAGAATGCTTCAATGCACGCATCATCAAAATCATACTCACAGTCAGGAGCACACTTAGGGGCCTTGCGATCTGGGAGAAGTTACGAATAAATCTTCGATAGAACTCAACTGATAACTTGTAGAAATACAAGTTATTTAGACTTCCTTATCTAGATATTGCGGCCAAAAGATAGTAAATATGTGTCAATTGTATGAAAATTAGCTTCGAAATACAATAATTATGAATTATCGCAATCAGACCCACTAACATCTTTAAGATGGAAGAAAAGGAGATTTTACTCTGTTTTGCAGGAAACCGAGTCACCGCTTGGGCTCAAGGCTCAAGAAAAACTGATCAATGCATCTCTGTCACATTGCGCCCATCAATCAACAATGAAGAGACGATTAACGCAATGACGGCGCAATGCAACAGTCGATCTAGAGCTGACTTTCAACCGCAGGTGGTAATAAAAACAAACACAGCATGCGAACTCATGATCGAAAGATGTGGCTGAGCAACACAAAAGCGGAGGATTGAGACACGTGTACAACTAACGGTTGTACATAATTGACGGTCTGATTGCATAACAGAAGGAATAATATCCCTCCATCTTCGAAATTTCCATAACAACAAGTGGGGACCACAAGGTTGGAGTCAAAGATCCTCACCTATAAATACCCCATAGATTTCAAAGAAAACTTATACTACTGGATACGGGGCTAATTGCTGCTAAAGTGTTGAGAGAAAAGGCTGAGCTGAGTGCTTAATTGAAGAAATCCGGGAAGAAGACGAGACAAGGCCGAGAGGTGAATCTCAGTTATATTCTGCCGAATACCCGCCGAGAAGCTCTATGCTGAGAACCCTACTATCGGTTGAGCAAGCCTGAGAGGGAAGCTCATCCATCAATCTGATCCATCCAATCTTGCAAGCAGATCTCCACCCGAATCGATGCCAAGACGTTGGCGCCTGTTTGTATCCGTTCTATCTCTTTTCATCATTGTATTTCAATTTCTTTATCTCTTCATTCACAAACCATGTATCAAATGCTTAATAGATATATTAAATGTTTCGATTGCTTTCATATTCCATTTTCTGTCTACTTCCATTCCTTCGTGAATCACTTTCTCCGTGGTGTCTTCTTAATCCTCTGGTAGTTAATATGAATTAAACGAGTATTTAACTTGTGTTAAAGAGATAAATGCGTTTAGCTAAAGCATGCTAGATGGCATCTTCACCTGTGAGAGCAGAAGTGAAGATGTCATTCTAATCTATCGAGAGAAGGTTAGAAGAATGCATTAACTAAATAGAGTAGTACTTCCAGACATGGAAGGAACCTTGCGTTCATTACATTCGTCTCTGATTCACCACAGACATGTGGGAGTGTGGTCGATCACTGAGAGGTGTACACCAAGAAAAAAGCGGAACCGTACTTATAACTACGAAGCAATTAAGAAACTTGCGTTGTTTATATTAGTTATCTTTCTCTTTCTGTTTGTTCATAAGACTTGCCGCCGCATTCCATGCTCTTTGCATAACCTTCACAGCCAGCCTGGACCCTAGCATTTTGTATCATGAAGCCTGTATCTTGTATTATCTGGCATAGGTTTACTGTACTTATTTTATTATTGCATTTTACTGCTTTCTTTTACTTTATAGCAAATTTTATATACTTGTACAAAACACTCTTTAGAGATTGAAAAACCTGGTCGCATATACCACGGACATACCACCATAACCTCAAACAGTCCATGTTCGACCTCGGATCACACCGAGAAACTTGCGGTGGAATTACACTTGGTTCTAACGTAAGGAAACTTGTGACAACACATGGCATACTACAAGAACATTCATAATTAACGCATATCTAGAAGTAGTATCGTATATGTATCAGCGCGTTGTTTAAGATCAAAAGTTGCATTACACCAGCATGTCACAGAAAACTCCTAAGTGTTTTCAAGTTTACTGGTGGAGGTAGCTTGGAAATTACGTCGATTTTCGCCTGATCAACTTCCAATCCTGCCTTTGAGATTTTATGACCCAATACAATTCCTTCTTCAACTATAAAGCGACATTTTTCCCAGTTCAGAACAAGATTAGTTTCCATACATCTCTTCAAGACTTTCTCAAGGTTGGATAAACATGAGTCATAATTATTGCCGAAAACTGAAAAATCATCCATGAATACCTCGACTGACTCCTCCAAGTAATCTGAAAATATCGCCATCATACATCGTTGGAAAGTACCTGGCACATTGCAGAGTCCAAACGGCATGCGACGGAATGCGAACGTACCAAATGGGCACATGAAGGTTGTCTTAACTTGATCCTCCGGCGCAATAGCAATTTGGTTGTACCCTGAGTAGCCGTCAAGAAAACAGAAGAATTCATTCCCAGCAAGTCTGTCTAACATCTGACCAATAAACGGGAGTGGGAAGTGGTCCTTTTTAGTGGCCAAATTTAACTTGTGGTAATCCATATAGATTCTCCACCCCGTAGTTGTTTTTGTGGGAATTAATTCATTCTTGTCATTGGTGACGACTGCCAACCCCCCTTTCTTCGGAACGTATTGCACTAGGCTCACCCAGCTACTATCAGATATCAGGTAGATGATGCCTGCATCCAGCCACTTCACTATTTCTTTCTTCACAACTTCCCTCATGGAAGGGTTTAAGCGACGTTGCCTTTCTATCAATCAAATTTTTCCTTTTTCCAGATGAATCTTGTGCATGCAATACGAGGGACTGATTCCTTAAATGTCTGCCAAGGTCCATCATAAAGCCTTTACATTGTTCTTCAGGATCTGGATGAGTGCATCTTCCTTCTCCTTACTCAGCGAGGCAGATATGATAACAGGTAACGTATTATTACCTCCTAAGTAAGCATACTTGAGGTGCACATGCGACGGCTTCAACTCTAACACGGGTGGTTCTTCCAAGGATGGTTTAGTGTGTTGCGATGTTCGTTTAGATAACTTGAGTGGTTCAGAATTTGATTCAACTTGTATTGCGACATAATTCTCTTCCCATATTGCGCCGATTCCAAAATCTTCTTCCTCCAACTCTTCTAGGGGCTCGTGCCAAGGTTCTTCCTGCAATTCCTCAACATATTGGCAATTATCCATATCATTTGGGTATTTTAACGCATTGAGAATGTTGAACTTCACTTGCTGATAGTCAACCCTGATGGTGAGTTCTCCTTTTTGTACATCGATCAGTGCTCACCTTGTTGCAAGAAATGGGTGACCCAAGATGATAGGCACTTCTCTGTCAGCTTCATAATCTAATATGATAAAGTCCACAGGTCCACTTGCACTAGTACATCCTCTATTTTGCCCTCGGGATGCGTTATAGATCTATTGGCCAATGGTAACGTGATTGTGGTTGGTCTTGCGTTGCCGATATTCAGCTTCTTGAAGATCGACAAGGGCATTAGATTTATGCTTGCCCCTAAATCGCATAGCGCGTTTCCGACCTTCTTCCCTCCTATTGAGCAGGGCAATGTAAAACTCCCAAGATCTTTCATTTTAATGGGGATGTTGTTTTAAAACAGCGCACTGCATTCATATGTTAATGCAGCTGTTTCATTTTCCCCGATCTTTCTTTTGTTGGCAAGTATATCCTTGAGGAATTTTACATAGCTTGACATTTGTTCCAGAGCTTCTATTAATGGAATATTGATGTGTATTTGTTGGTGAACGTCCAGGAACCTCTGAAATTGCTTACAATCATCTTTCTTCTTTAGCCTGGACGGGAAAGGTGGAGGATCCCACCGTACTTCTTGTTTAGTTGGTTGTTCATTGAAGTCTTGTGCTTGTTGTGTTGTAGTGACTGGAGGTTGTGTTGATTTAGAATTCAAGTCTTGATGAGATTCATCTCTTGTGGATGTACTTACTTCTGAATTGGTAATTTTGCCATTACTGGTTGATTGGTCATCATTGACGGTTAAATCCACTGGTCTTGTTATTGAATCTGGTACTGGTGGCACAGAGGCTGTTGTTTTACCACTTCTCAATGTCACTGCTTGACATTACTCTTTACCTCGTGGCCCCGATGCTCCTAAACTTCTAGGCAGCGTACCAGGCACTTTATTCTTCAACTCAATTGCAAGCTATTCAATCTTCTCTTCTAAATCTCTAAGGGAAGCAGCTTGCGACTGTCTAATTTTCTCGCTCTTTTCGATATAATGTTTCAATGACGTCTCTAGAGATGAAGTACTGCAAGAGGTATCAGATATGAATGGTTGGTCATAGGGTGGTATACTTTGAGAATTACCTGGGCTATGGTCCAGATTAATGAAGACCGGAGGGTTGCCTTGATTCCCTTGATAACTATTCTGATGAAAGTTGTGGCTCCCCTGGTTGTGATTCCCGTCCCAACTCAAAGTTGGGTGATTCTGCCAACCAGGTTTGTAGATGTTGACAAATGGTTCATTGTAGACAGAGTATATGAGCTATTGATTACACAGGCAGACTTTTACTGGATGTCCCTCTCCACATTGAATGCAATTCATTGCAGCCACGTGTATCAATGCATTAACTTGCGCTGAACCTTGAGAGAGATGTCTTTGTTGATTAGCCATAGTCTGAAATAGCGAGGTCATTATGGTCATCTGGTCTACCAATGTGCTCATTGCATCAGTTGGCACAACGACATCTACTGCTCTCTCTTGCTTCAGACCTCTTTCCTTGAACCCGGTATCAATCCATTCATCTGAATGTTGTGAGATGCGATCTAGGATGCTCTTTGCTTCCGTATACGATCTGTCCATTAATCCTCCTGCTTCGGAGGCATCAGCAACTGCTTGCTTGATTGATTTAAGCCATTGTAAAAAGTCTCCATCAGAATGCAATTGAGAATCCCGATATGTGGACAATTCTTCACTAATTGTCTGAAATGCACCCAGGCGGTGCTCAAAGTTTCGTAACCCTTTTGTTCGAAATTCAACACATCCCTCCATCTCTTTACGTTGATGGCTGGAGGGAAGAATCTATTCATGAACCTTTCGACCAACTGGTCCCATGCGTTAATCTCATCTAGCTCTAACGACTGAGTCCACCTTTTTGCTACATCCCGCAGTGTGCACGGGAAGAGATATAATCTAAGTCCTTCTTGAGTCACACCAGGCATAGAGAATGTGTTACACATGTCTATAAAGCTCGTCAAATGAGCATGCAGATCTTCTCCTTGTAATCCTCCGAATTGCCCCACATTCTGAATCATCTGCAGCATAATCGGTCGTATCTCAAAGCTTACATTCTCCTCAACCATGGGTCTTGAAATTCCTAGCGAGAAGTTATAAAAATCCGATGCTGCATAGTTCCTCATAGGGATGTTGCGGTCAGCAGCAAGAAGTATGGAGTCTTGCGCTGGCCAATTTTCCCTTTGATTCCATGCGGGTGCCTCGTTATTATTAACCATGCTTCTTCACCGCTTAATTCAGCCCTGATGTGCTCTTGCGCGAAAAATACACTGGATCTCTGGGTCAGCTTACAATTTCTAGATCACTCCAGTACTCATAAGCTGTCAGATTGCTCTTTGCGATAAACAGTCAGTACAAAGAGATCTGTCCTGCAAAATATCACAAACATATTCAACACTAACCGTTACCAATCCCCGGCAACGACGCCATAAACTTGATAACATAAAATTTTTCTTATGTCACACAACGCATAGATGATTATAACGCAAGTTTATGATCCCCGGAAATGGCGCCATAAACTTGGTATGCATAATTTGATGTTCTTTTAAATAAGCATGTGTGTGGATATGGAGGATGGATCATACAAGCTCATGTTGCCATAAACTTGTTGACTTGGGGTGGAAATGGAATGTGGATGTTGTGTTATGCTTATTCATACTTTATGCTATACTACTTCTAGATGTATGTGTTATTAATGGAATGCTTGTAGTATGCTATGCGTTGTCACAAGTTTCCTTGCGTTGAAACCAAGTATAATTCCACCGCAAGTTTCTTGGAGTGATCCGAGGTCGAACACAGGGATTGCTTAGTTAATGCGTTACGTTCGTGATATATGCGACGGGGGGTTTTTCAATTAATAAAAGTTGTGTTTATACAAGTATTTAAAGTTGCGATAAAGTAAGATTGTTCATAAAGTAAAGTTGTGTTAATAATATAAAGTGAGATAAAAGTAAACCTAAGCGATTATGATACAAGATACAGGATACATGATACATGATACTGAGCTTGAGATTGACTGTGAAGATTATACAAAGAGTCATGGTATGCGGTGGCAAGTCTTTATGTATGAAACATAAATAGAAAAGATAACGAATATAAACATCGCAAGTTATTAATTGCGTTAAAGACATAACTACGGTTCCATTTTCCCTTGGCATACACCTCTCGGTGATCAGCCGTGTTCCCATATCTCTGTGGTGAAACAGGGATGAACGTAATGAACGCAAGGTTGCTTCCATCTCTGGAAGTACTTCCCGCTTTAGTTAACACATTCTTCCAACCTTCTCTCGACAGGAGGAATGGCATCTTCACTTCTGCTCTCACAGGTGAAGATGCCATCTAGCATGCTTTAGCTAAACATATTTATTTCCTTAGCACAGATTAATTTACTTGTTAGATTGATGCTAATTACTAAGGGATTAAGAAAACATCATGGAGAAAGCGATTTACAGATGAACGAAAATAGACAGAAAGATGGAGATGGAAATGATCATGACATTCAATACTAATATTTAGCGTCTGATACATGGTGAATGATAGACTAAGAAGATGAATTCAATTGATGATAAAGAGTGGAAACAAATACAGAAGAGTGCCAACATCTTGACACAGATCTGGATGGTGGATTTTGCTTACTGGCGTATAGAATGGGTGAAGAAAAGAGATTCCCTCTCAGGCTTGCTCGTCTGATAGAAGTGACCTTAGTACAGAGCTTCAACGGCGGGGATTGAAAGGATTTTCCCTGAGACTCACCTCTCGGCCTTATCTCTTAAATCTTCCCGGATCTTCTCCGATCAGGCTCTTCAGACTAGTCTCTCTCTCAATTTACAAATATCAAAATATGCCCGTATTAAGTATATCTTTCAATGGAATTTCGAGAGGCTATTTATAGGCTCAGCTTTGACTCTCTGCAGTGTGGACCCCACTTTATTGTTAAGGCAGCTTTGGAAATGGTGGAGTGAATATTCCTTCTGTTATACGATCAATCCCGTCAGAAATGCACAACGGTCAGCTGTACACGTGTCTAGATCCTCCGCAATTGCATTGCTCTTTTTCATCTTCGATAGTTTGTCCGCATGCGGTGTTGATTTTGATTACCATATGTGGTTGAGATTGCGGTAATCGCTTAGCTCTTGATCGATTGTTGCATGCGCCGTCATTGTATTGATCGTCTATTATTCCTAAATGATGGGCGCAATGCGACGTAGATGCGTTGTTCTTTCTATCTTCAGCCATGAACGCATACGGTGACTTGATTTCCTGCAAAATAGACTTGAAATATTCTTTTCTACCATCGCAATGGTGTCGGTGGGTGTATTGAGCACAATTTATAATTCTCGCATTTCTTAGCTAATTTTTCTATAATTGACGCAACTTTCCTTTCTTTTGGCCGCAATATCTAAATAAAGCAGTATAAATAACTTGTATTTCTACAAGTTATCACACCCCAAAATTCAGATATATGTTTGTCCTCAAGCATATCTTCTACTAAGGCAATATTTATCAGTTCCCATCCTAAATTTTGCATCGATTGGTTGCTCCGAATGCTCCACCTAGGCAACATTACTTAACATCGCAATTTCTTTCTATCCTTGAAAGTTCATAACAAAGCCCTACTTTATTCTTCTATACTACAAATTTCTGCTAAAAAATGCTTTTCTAGTTTTAAAAAGAATGTTTACCTCTTCTTGTCAAAACAACTTAATGCGTCTGAATGCGGTGGTCAAACTTTGCGTCATTTATTAGAGACTGTTGATCATGGTGACACCCTTCATTTTGGCTTGTTCCCACGGGTGTCATGTGAACATCCAACTACGGTTCTGTGCCAATCTCAACTTTAACTCATGAATTTCAGAGGAGTTGTCTCTTATTTATTTTATTTTTCTTTCTCATTTTTCTCTTTTCATATTGCGTGCGAACATCTAACTACGAGCAGGCTCCTTTCACAACTTAACTTTTATCAGGTTGGGATTGGTTTTTAGGTTTCCCTTGCGCTAACATTGGAGTTTATATGAATTTTTTTTTTTAGAAATAATGAGCGCATTTTTCTTAATGATCGCATCACTTGATCTCATCTGCTCAGACCTTCCCCACCCCTAAATTTAGAGATGCGCAAGGTCTTCATTGCGTTGTTTGGACAGAATAGACAACCACTTAGACAAAATTTAAAAAAGAAGGTTTGAGCATAATTTTGAAGGATAAAAGGTAAAGCATTGTTAAGCTACGAACTAACGAAGTGTTAGTCAGAAAATACAAAGACTGCATCCAATAAGTAGGTACGGTGGCGGTATGCGGTCATCTTGACCCTATTGCATACACATCGCATGCGTCCTAGATTTAGGCTTTTAATGTGTGTAACATGATCGCATAACTTGCGTTGGCTGAGGTTGCCCTTGTGGTCACTTTTAAGGGTTACGATGAAGACATCTTCACCTTTTATCTATTTTCCCATCCATTTATTTCACGTCAGCAGTTGTCATGTATCTACCTCTCATTCATACTTCTCATTGCATTGTCTGTTAGTTAGGAGTAGGAGTAGTGTTAGCATAAAAACCCCTCCATCATTCTTTTATTCAACCGCCGCATACACATTACAACATACGTCTACCTACAAGTCCCTGAGTTCAACCTCGGATCACCCGAGAAACTTGCGTTTGCATTATACTTTGCGTGAGCGCAAGAAAACTTGTGATAGGAACGCATGGTCATCGCATAGATTCGTTAACGCATAGTTCATTCCAACGCATGACCACCGACGCATGATAATCAACGCATACTTTAAGAACATGCATCGCATATTGCGTTAACATAATTTTAGTTATCAAGTCCTTGACGATTTGGTAATCTAAATTTCCGTCATCAGGCGCCACACACCTTCTCTTTGCCCGAGAGGTGTTCACACATAGTTAGACTATGTTGTATTGTTCATTAGAGGAATCACTGGTACTTAAGGAGCGAGATGTAACTACAGGGGCAAAATGGTAAATTGGCCCAGTTATACTTACGAGCATCTGTGAAGGGTCATCGTACTCATGATTGGTTATATCCAATGGACATATAAATATATCTGTGGTAAGAAGAGTTAAGCTGTTGGTCTTTAGTGGAATCACTAACAGTTAACGGATGGTGAATCTTGTGGCTAAAGAGTTTAGTCAGCTATTCACGTATCGTTGGGTTAATTTGAAATGTTCAAATTGACATGAGGAAGTACAATTATATATGATATAATTGGAATGGTTAATTATATATGATATAATTGGCTAAATGTATGAGATATATTATTTTGGAGAAAATTAGATATAAATATGATTTATATCAAGTAGAGGAATAATATTATAGTAGATATATGATATCAAACTATAGGATATAAATATAATATGATTATATTTATTAATTAAATTAATTGATTAATTATTTAATAATTAACCAATTAATTCACGTATGAACGTGGGAATGTGGGGGCTGTGAAGGTTAAGGTAATCGGTGGGTTAAAGATTGAAAATCGTTTTCATTTTAGAGAATTAATTTAGTCGTGCTTTGAGACCCTGCGCCCAAAAAGGATTCGTGAAGAGAACGATCGCGAGAGTCTATACGATAGAAACTCATTCGTCTAAACGGTCGTCTAGTTCATGCATTCTCTAAACGATCGTCCAGGGGCAAAACGGTATTAAGGGATCAGTGGTACTTAAGAAGTTAGATGTAACTATAGGGGCAAAACAGTAATCAGGCCCAACTATACTTACGAGCAATTTGTGAAGGGTCCTCGTATTGTTGATATGTTATATCTAATGGACACAAAAATATATCTGTAGTGCGAAGAGTGCAGCTTTCGGTCTTTAGTGGAGTGCCCGACAGTTAACGGATGGTGAATAATGTAATTAAAGAGTTTAATTAATTATTCATGTACCATTGGAGCTTCAAGCTAAAAGTCCATAAGGTCCCCTTGGTACCTCAAAGGGATTTAGTTGATAATTAGTTTTTGGGGTAATTTAATTGTTCAAATTAATAGAAGGATTTAATTATATATGATATAATTAAATTGTTTCAATTATATGTGGTATAATTGTTATAATGTATTTGATAAATTATAGCTTAATGGGAGGAAATAAATATTTGAATGAGATTCATATATATAATTTAATATAAATATAATATGACAAGTTAGTTACCAGCCTTAGTTATATTAGTATTATTATTTGAATAATATGAAAGGGAGTTACAACTCTCTTCCCGATCTTTTCTCTCCACCCACTTTAGTGGGTTGTTATGTTTTTTTATGGCAAAAAGAAGAATAAAATAAAAATAGTTTTTTCTTCGTCTTCAATGTTGATGCTATTGAATGATAGAAAGTTTTACAGAAGTGTGCTGTGTTCTTGAGAAGATTCTCAATCCACCTCCTCCACCTAAACTTTCCCTTAAACAAAAATAGTCAGAGCCCACCACTCCTGGGTTCTCACCCTGAGAATACCAAGGACTCCATTGTGGTTGTGTCCGGGTTTCGGTTCAAGGAAATTTTTAAAGAAGGTCTTTAAGCTATTCGTGACCGTTTGAGGAAGGATTCATGAAGAAGAAAGGTTCTTCAAAGGTGATATTTCTTGAACTTACTTTCTTGTAATTGAAGGAACTGTTATAAAAGAGAACCTATGAGTGGAAGCAAGATCGTTTCAAATTCATTGTGACCGAATTACAAGCATTCAAAGACATACAAGCCAGTTATGCATATTCTAACAAATTACGACCTGCATTCATAAACAAATACAAAGGGACGAGAGACATACCTTTTGAAGAACTTTTCTTCTAACTTTCTCTTGCTCTCGTGGAGTCTGAACCAGCACCTCTCACTGTTGCTACAAACACCAACCCAATCGTCTAGTGTATCATCTGGTCAATCATGAACAACCTTCTTCACGAACAAGTAACAACTGGGACACCACTACTAAATGACCTTGGTATTCTCAGAGTGAGAAACCAGAAGGTGTACTCAACGACCAAGCAAGTAGGAGAGTATAAAGTCTATAGTATAGACTATGATGCTGATCGTTTAGTAAAGGTAAGCAGGTACACGATCGTTTAGAAAATGTGGCTTGAACATTTATACGATCGTTTAGTGAATCTCACTCAGGCACGTGATCGTTTAGTAAAATGCTACACGATCAATTAGATTGAAGCTGTTGTGTAGTCTTTCATGAGCTAAACGATAGGCAGTGTACTCAAATGATGCGATTAAGCGATTCTTTCCAAAATGAAATCATTTTTCATTTTATCCTTCAGTTATGAAAACTTAATACAACCTCACACTTTCACGCACGGTTATGGAGAAACCACCAACAATTATCTCATAATTGTTTTAATTATAAATAAATATAATAACTAACTTATCATATTATATTTATAACCCATAGTTTTAATATCACATCATATGTGATGGAAAAGTAGGCATGCGCAGCGGAATTGAGGATCAATTTTACTCTAATTGCATAAAATAAACATACAACCCTAAATTAGTTAATTAGAATTTTTTAGAAACATTACCTTTGAAGCTCCAGAAACTCGTCTATCTCTGCTCGAACACGAACCGGACAACCACTAGAGCTGACCTACTATCCTCTGGACTCAGAACCGGGTTGTGGGACCCGATGGATGAAGAACCCGAGAGAGAGAAAGAAATGAAAATAGTAGAGTGAAATTTGGGTTGGGTTTGGATTTTTTCGGCCAGATTTTTAAAAACTAATTTTTCAAAATGTCCAAAAGTTTTTAATCCAAAATGACAAGCCCATATTTATAGAAAAGGGCCATGCAAAATTGCATGAAATAACTTCATAAAAACCCAACACCGAGAATCCACTATCTAAGTGGGCTTAATGTCTCCACTATTAGCCAACACCTAGCCCACTATTTTGTTAGTAGAATTATCCAACAAAAATTTGGATTTTCCCACCGCTTTAGTCAAATGGCAAAATAGTCATTTGGTCAAAGTCAAACTTTAACCGAAAAGTCAACATTTTGACTTTTTATGATATTTTCTGTGTTGACTAATTTTGACCTCCCGAACATGAATCCGCATTCATTTTCTCGAAATTCAAATCACATTTGAATATAAGGTTGATCAAAGTTTGACTTTTCATAGTCAAAAGTCAACTCTTTGACTTTTTACATCTTTGACCATTTCCATTATTTCCGAGCTTTTGAATATGAACGTATTCATATTCTTGATATTTAAATCACATTTAAACATTTAAAGCTGTTTCTCTGAACTGAAAAACCGACCACTATATCATATATACTTGTCGGTTTCTCTCTCTTCACCTAATTCGAACAATTCAAATTATTCTATCATACTGTTCTAAGTTTATTCCATATGAGCTAGTAGGAAAACCTAATGGACCTATAGATCATGGGCTCCAACGATCCGAGATTAGCTGGCTAAACTCTTTAGATGGAGCTAATCAACATTCGTTAAGTCACGGGTCATTCCATTATAGTCTCGTAGTTGCACTCCCTCACTATAGATATATTTGTGTCCACCATGATTAGTAAGCTAATCCTTCACAGGTTGTTTGTAATCTCGTCTAGGTCATAAAAATCGTTTTACCCCCGAGACTACATCTTATTCCTTAAGTTCCACTGATCCTCTAATGAACAATTGGTTTAAGGTCTAACCTATAAACCGAACCCTTCTCGGGCCAATGAGAGGGTGGGGCCCATTATTCAAGACCTGGATTCAATACTAAAGGGAACAACCTATCTACTATCCCTATAACGGGTAGAGGTAAATTCCGTCTTGCACCCTATGTTCCCAGCTATCCACCTGATCTTACCCCTGAAATGGGAGAATTATCGAGCTAGTGATAATGAGTTTCCCTCACCTATGCAGATCTAAGGATAATTCCGAGTGAACAGGAGTTCACAGTTAGCTCAGGATTAAGATTAAGTTACCAAGGTCATCAATTAACGAAATAGTTAGTTTTATACATTAAACAGCATTTAGAACGTAAAAAGTGACTATTTCATGGTTCAGTCTTATGTAAACTCTTTACATAGGATGCCCCCATTTTCATGTCTCCACATGAACGGTTTAGGATCACATCGTTTGTACTAACTACAATATGGGTCGTATCCAAAGTGTCCCCAGAATAAGGTGCCCAACCTTATTCATATACTATAGACCATTTTGGCTATATATATTTGAACTTGATCCACATTTATGTCACTACATAAAGTTCAAACTTAAACTTAATAGCCTCGGAACCTTAGTTTATTGGATTCATGAATATAGAATTTAAATTTACTAAAGATTTTCAATAACAATTTTATTGAACAAGAATATGATATTATAAACTACGAGTTTTAGGACATAAAATCCAATAAACTCCCACTTGGACTAAAACTCCTAGTAGGATCAAACGATGCTGAATTTAACTGTGAGAAATTAATATTACATATGAGTACAATAAACATATGAATTCAATAAACTAGGGCATTCACGCCGAACATCATCTCCCACCTGTCCTAGTTTAGAAACATTGTAGACCTAAACTCTGTAGGTGACCCTAAAAAACTTTAGCCGTGAGGGTTTTTGTAAAAGGATTAGCAATGTTTTTCTCAAAAGGTATCTGGGTCACTACAACGTCACCACGGTGTACGATTTCCCGGATAAGGTGGTACTTGCATTCGATGTGCTTTCCCCGTTTATGGCTTCGATGTTCTTTTGAATTTGCAACTGCACTGCTGTTGTCACAATACAAGGTGATGGGTAGATGCATATTTGGAACAACTTCCAAATCTGTCAAGAATTTCCTCAGCCATACTGCTTCTTTTGCTGCTTCGCAAGCAGCTACGTATTCAGCTTCCGTTGTGGAGTCAGCTATACAGGTATGTTTTACGCTTCTCCACACTATTGCTCCTCTGTTAAGAGTGAACACTGATCCAGATGTAGACTTTCTAGCATCTTTATCAGTTTGGAAATCAGAGTTAGTGTATCCAGTAAGGATCAGATCCTTAGCACTATACACGAGCATGTAGTCTCTAGTTCTCCTGAGATACTTTAAGATCTTCTTAACGGCAGTCCAATGATCACATCCAGGATTAGATTGGTATCTACTGACGATCCCTACTGAGTAGCATATGTCAGGTCTAGTACATAACATGGCATACATTAGGCTTCCAACTGCGGAGGCATAGGGAATATTTCTCATATCCTCAACTTCTTGAGGTGTCTTAGGACATTGTTCTTTTGACAGATGAATTCTATGTCTGAAAGGCAACAGACCCTTTTTGGAATTCTGCATTTTATATCTAGACAAAACTTTGTCTATATAAGATGCTTGAGACATGGCTAGTGTCCTGTTCTTGCGATTCCGAACAATTTGGATCCCAAGAATATACTGTGCATTTCCTAAATCTTTCATTTGGAATTGAGTATCTAGCCATTGCTTGACGTCAGTAAGATATCCTACATCATTCCCAATGAGTAGAATATCATTGACATATAAAACTAAGAATGCTATAGTAGAATTGACGATCTTCTTGTAAACACAAGGCTTGTCAACATTCTGTTCAAAGCCATAAGATTTGATCGCTGTATCAAACCTTATATTCTAGGATCTAGAAGCTTGTTTCAACCCATAAATGGATTTTTGAAGCTTATAAACCTTTTGTTCTTGACCTTATGCAATAAACCCCTCTGATTAAGCCATAAAGATACTCTCTTCAAGATCGCCGTTTAGAAAGGCTGTCTTGGCATCCATCTGCCAAATTTCATAGTCATAAAAGGTGGCAATGGATAAGAGTATTCTTATCGACTTTAACATGGCAACGGGAGAGAAAGTTTCTTCATAGTCCACTCCCTCTCTCTGGGTATAACCCTTTGCCACAAGTCGAGCCTTAAAAGTCAGTACTTTACCGGCTTGGTCTCGTTTTCTCTTGTAGATCCACTTACAACCAATTGGTTTTACATCATTTGGTTGATCTATAAGTTTCCAGACAGAATTGAAGTACATAGACTCCATTTCAAGGTCCATGACTTTGATCCACTAATCACGGTCCACATCTTTCATCGCCTGTTTATAGATCGATGGATCCTCTATGCTGTCATCAGGTATGACGACTTGTGTTTCTGTTAAACCCAAGTAATGGTCAAGCTGATGAACAACCCTCCCACTACGTCGAGGCATTCTCAACTCTTGAGAAGGATGTGACTGACCTGATGTACTAGTTTTATCTACTACTTTAGTAGATGAACTAGCTTTATCTGTAGCGTCTTTAGAAATTTCATGCAATACTAGTTTATTGTGAGGTTGATGACTTCTTATGTGGTCTTTCTCTAAGAATGTGGCATTTGTCGATACAAATATCTTATTTTCTTGAGGATGATAAAACAAACCACCCCTTGTTTCCTTTGGATAACCTACAAATAGGCATAATTTTGAACGATGTTCCAATTTCTTGGGATTTTTTTACCAACACATGTGCTGGGCAACCCCAAATTCTAAAGTGACGTAAACTACTTTTACGCCCTTTCCATAGCTCATAAGGTGTTTCTAAAACACTTTTAGAGGGAACGTTGTTCAAAATATGGACAACAAATTCAAGTGCATATCCCCAAAAGGAATCAGGCAATTGAGCATAGCTCATCATAAAGCGAACCATATCTAATAAGGTTTGGTTTCTTCTTTCTGATACACCGTTCTGCTGAGGCATACTAGGTGCAGAGAATTGTGACTGGATCCTGTTTTCTATCAAATAGTCTTGAAATCGTATGTCCATATACTCTCCACCTCGATCTGATCGAAGTGTTTTTATTGTTTTACCTAATTCATTCTCAACTTCAGCCTTATATTCTTTGAACTTTTCAAGAGAATCGGACTTGTGATGAAGTAGGTAAACATGACCACACCTTGAATAATCATCAATAAAACTGATGAAATATTCATACCCACCTCGAGCCTTGACATTCATTGGTCCACAAAGGTCCGAATGTACGAGCTCTAAGGGTACTTCGGCTCTGAGACCTTTCTAGTAAAAGATCTCTTGGTCATCTTTCCTTTAAGACAGGATTCACATGGAGGTAAAGAGTCCACTCTCGACCAACCTCCCAATCCTATTGAGATTTATGTGACCAAGTCTTAGGTGCTATAGATAGGCGTTGGAAGAAACCTTTTTTTTGTTTTATTTTGAGTTTCTAATGTTCTAAACATTTTAGTATTTAAAACAAAATTTTCTCTAGTTGGTCTTAATATATATAAGTTGTCTTCAAGTGTAGCAGAACAAATTTGAATACCTTTACAAAAAAATGAACGCTTCATTTATATTAAAAGATATTATATATAATTGTTCTATAATACAAGCGATAGATATCAAATTCCTCTTCATAAGAGGTGCATACAAAACATTTTTAAGTACTAGATATCTATCTTCAAAAAACAACTTCAAATCTCCCACTGCTTCAGCTGAGACAACCTCTCCTGTTCCAACTCTGAGGGTTATCTCACCTTCTTCAAGCTTTTTCCAAGAACTAGTTTCTTAAAACGAGAAACAAATATCATTAGTGGCTCTTGAATCTAGTATCCAGGTTGAAGTATCATATTCCACTAAACATATTTCAACGACCAGTAAATCATATTTACCTTGTGCCGTTTTCTTAGCTTTCTTCTCTGCAAGATACTTCGGGCAATTTCTCTTCCAATGCTCGTTTTGGTTACAGTGGAAACATTTTCCTTTATCTGTATCCTTCTTTCCCTTTTTTATCTTGGGAGCCTGCCCTTTTCCCTTCTTTTTCATTTGAGCTTTAGAGGGTCCAACTTTATTTTTAGAGGACAATCCTCTTATAAATTTTTCCTTAGTGGTAGCAACATTTGCTTCCATTTCCTTCCCCTTATCTAAAGTAAGGTTTTGGAATCGTTAGAGCTCGTTAAGAAGGGTAGTGATGTTAAATTCTATCTTATTTAAAGACGCATTTGTCTTAAAAGGTATAAAACTCTTCGGAAGAGATTGTAAGATAAAGCTAACCTGGTTAGCCTCATCAATGGATCGGCCATTTACTTTAGCGATATTGAAGTACATCATCATGTCCAGGACATATTCTCTAATAGAGGTCCCCTCCTTCATCCGCTTCGTGTAAATGTGCTTAATTGCCTCGTGTCTAAGGGACCATGATGGTTGCCCAAACATTTCTCTTAATGAATCTATTATCTCTTTAGCCGTAGCTAAGGCTTCATGTTTCTTTGCCAAAACATCAAACATGCTGGCAAGAATGTAAACACGGGCCTTTTCATTGGCTTTGACCCATCGATCGTATGCTTTCCGAACAGTTCGGTTAGCATTTAAGGTTAGGGCTTGAGGACGTTCCTCGGTTAAGAAAAATCTTAAATTGTCAACTACCAGTATTGTGTTTAGATTTGATTTCTATGCTGAATAATTATCGCCGTTTAGTTTCTCGGAAGCTAAGAGTTGAATTATCGAGCTATTCATGCTAAAAAGATAAATATATCCTTTTTAGTAAAAAAAAACATTAATATTTTAAATCCAATAAAGTTTAGCAAAAAAACTAATAATGTACCCTTCATTATTATATTTTGCAACGATATTTCAAAAGTTTAGAGTAACCTCCAGCGAAGGGTAGTCGATTATTCCTCTTTTGAACCAAGACAATCTTGACTAGATGCTAACCCCAGAATAACTCTTTATTCCTATAGCACTTTTGTTATGGCTACTTTGGTCGAAAATATACTAACATCTTAGTAATTCTTGTAAGTGTAACCTTCCATTTTTGGATTTTAGAAACCAGAATCAACATGCTCCCGAAAGTGCAAAGTCAATATGAAAACTGATCTAAGAGAGCCTATCCAGATTTTGAATTCGCGGTGTTCCGAATCCTATAATACAACCCTCCAAAGGGAAAGGTCGCTCCAGGGCAAACATGCAAGCATATTATAAGAATCTCACGGTGCGACCTAATGGAAGAGACCGTGGGATATGTTGTTACATACCCCTCACCCACTTACTATGAACTACTTCCCTTATTCACCTTGATATTGATCCATGCAAACACTCTCCGAAGGGAGTCCGCTCCTAAGCACGGCTCAAAGCCCTGTATGAACCTCACGATGTGAACTCTTAGGGATGCTAGAGCTAAAAGTACGCTACTTCTCTCTAGTTGAAGTTTTCTATAATGGTTTAGAGTATAAAAAAAACACTTAGAGATATATTTCGGCTAAATTAAACATATCCTAAGTCTAGGTGATAGATCCATGTATAACTCTTCTACTCGATTTTAACCTATGATGTCTAGGTGATAAACAAATTTTACTACCTCACATCTCTCACGCATGCTAATTAAAACTAGGGTTATTTGACTTAGACGCCAGTTTGATCTCCAGGTAGGAGGTGTTCCGTAAACCGTCATCTTAAGAACCCCAATCTTAGACATGATCTCCCTGGGTAAGTGTCACACCCCGCCCCAGACCACCTTCTTAGCCTAGAGAAAGGCGTGACTGCAGTAGTTACCAACCCTTGGGCTGACACTTACTGCCTAATAACTCTTGCCGAATAACTCTGTTACCAATTATAATTCATATGCAACGGGACGTGTTTAGGCCCATAATTTATTAACTTAGAACATGATATGTTTAGAGTCATTACAACACTAGATTTACAAGCCCCAAATCCCACAAACCCTAGTCTCTATATAAACAACAGTAACATGTGTATAATATTAATAGTAACCACCTAGCCAACGGGTTACAAGTCTTTTGATTCTTTAGTGGCAGAGCAGACGCAGATCTATCTTCAGAGGATTTGACCGCTACCTGTGGGGGGGAAAACAAAAAATTTGAAAACGGGGTGAGCTTACGCCCAGTGAGTGATCGAGAAAACATAGTAATTTCTCATACATGATTTCAGTAATGAGTTTTTAACTAAAACATAAACTTTTATAGTACTTGTACTGCAGCATAAACATTTTTCAAGCGTAAAACATATAAAGCTGTTTTAATCATAAAATAGTAAAATCATTTCTCAATCCAACGTACCCTACTGTGGGTAAAACAATCCCAGCACCAACTACTAGTCAAGAGAGAACCCTTTTGCTCAATCTCTGACTCTATTCACTTGTGGCCACAATAAGTACCCTCAGACATTAGGTTCTTCTACTCAGATACCTTCTTAATGTCCTTCAATATCAAGCTATTAGGATACCTTCTCAAACGTCCTTCATTATCCCATTGGCTTGGTACCTTCTCAAACGTCCTTCAGTACCAATAGATACCTTCTCAAATGTCCTTCAGTATCTAGTTGGGTGGATACCTTCTAAAATGTCCTTCAGTATCGCATTTTAGTAAAACTAGTCATAAACGACTTTTCTCTTTAAATCATGTAAAGTATAACACATATAAAACATGACTTTAAAGAAGTTAACGCATGTTGGATCAAATCAACACATATAAATAGTTTTTCAACAATTTCTCATACATGCATGCGTTCAAACATAATTCACAACTTGCTTGGAAATCACTTCATAAAACTAGTAGGCATGAGAATATTCTTGAAAACATGCTTTCTATAACACGTTTTAATAAAAAAGTTTAAGAAAAATGTTTTAGTCAAAACATTTTAGCCACTCACCTTCATATCTTAGGAGCTTTTCACTCTAGTGGCTCCTCAGACTCCTTTTCACCCCTAGAATCCAGATTCAAATTACAGCTTAGACTACTCATAGTTATGAACCTTATTTTGAAATACTTCTTTCTACAAACATATTCTAAAATATCTCAGGAAGCTTACCCTTAAATTTCAGCTCAGAACTTTTCGTGGTTTTTCAGGAATCACATAATTTTCAAGACTGGCCCAGACTGATCTGACAGTTTGACCCTTCTTCATTATTTTCAATCTCCAGCCCGGTTCCTTTCCGTTTTCCCTTCCGGAATCCCCACTCTGAAAACTAGACTTCTAGATCTTTCCGATGGCTTTGAAATCACTCCAAACGCACGAGTAGATTGGGAGATCTCCTCGTCCAAAGTTGATGCATTCTCCTCAACCCTCACTGCTCTCCCTCTCTTTTACGAAATTGCTGATTTTGTGATTTGAAAATGAAGTTCCAAAGGCTCTATTTATAGTCATCCAAATTTCCCCTGGTGTTGACACCACCTATATGGCTGCATGGCCAAGTGTTTACTTCTCCCCTTATCAATACAAGCTTGCATCATCTTGGCCCAAAGTGTCTTCTTCATATGCGTCCACCACAATTCCTTAGCCCTTAAGAATTTCTCCCAAGAAGACACATGGTTTGGCTGATGTTTGCCCCTGTGACCTCACCCTCTGTATGTGTTCAACTTAGGGTTTTCAATACATAATCCACAATAACGCCGCCAAATTCAACGCATAGGTGCTTGCCCGGCCGTTCGATGCATAGGCGAGGCCCTTCGACGTTTGTGTGGGCGAGGCGTTCGAAAACAGCACCGGACAAGACGTTGCTACATGCACAGGCTGCTCTCGCTCTCTCCACTCTCGCTCTCTTCCACTTTCTCGCTGGTCTCGCTCTCTCCACTCTGGCTCTCTCCCACTTTCTCGCTCAAAATCTTGCTCTCTCCACTCTCGCTCTCTCCAACTTTCTCGCTCAAAATCTCGCTCTCTCCCATTTTCTCTCGTGTCTTGCTCTCTCCCATTTTCTCTCTCAAAATCTCATTCTCTCCAATCTTGCTCTCTCCCATTTTCTCTCCAATCTCGCTAATCTTGTTGTTAGCTACTGTGAACCTTGTTTGTCTTCGTGCAACTTCTACACGTTTGCCCACCACTTTATGCCACTTTTACACGAATTTTCCATATTTTCCCCAAATAATTTTCCATATTTTTCTCAGTTCTTCAATCCTTTCTTCAGCCATAACGCATTTCACATAAATTCCATACTTAGCCAATTTTTCCCAAATTTCCCAAACTTAATTTCCAAATTTTTCTTTTCAAAATCCCCATTCCTTCTTCACCATTCCACACTAACTTTCTCATCAACCTACTTATTATACAAATTTCATTACAATTTTACCAATTAAAGCTTAACTTAAATTATTCAAGGAAAATCTACTTAACACTTAGAAATTTCCTTTCCTTTAACATAGGATTTAACTTTCACTTAGTTAATTTTTTTTATCACTTGCTTAAGTAAGGAAAATAAAAATCCGGGTTTCACATTTACTTCCCTCTTCAGAAAATTTTGTCCTCGAATTTTACTCAAACTAACTCTGGTTTATGGTTTCACAACAACCACTGTTGTAACCTTTCATAGTTATGTCAATTACCACGCTTCTACTGCACTACTCTGATATCAATTCCTTAGTTTGTCCATAATACTTCACCTAGCCATCTCTAAGCTAGATGTGACCCAACTATCTACAACATAACAATTCTATCTCAAAATTTAAATGAGAATAACTCAAATTCATTCTTGCCTCGCTCGGTAGATCTTTAGGTACACATATTCTACCTTCTTTTAATAGCACTTTATCAACTCTTAATTGGTAATCCATCCTCAATCCTTTATCCACTTCTTCAGCTAACTTCTGAAGATTAGAATCCTTTAACTGTTCACGTAGAATATCTTTTACGAGTGTAGGACGTACTTGAAATGAAGCTAATAACCCTCCTTTTTGACCAACTGATAATGCTGCTTTAGCATTAAACAACTCACGGATCAATGTACCCTTTATTGAATTAACTCTAGCTTTAGCTGATCTAGTTTTCCGACTTAAAGCATCAGCTACCACATTTGCTTTACCTAGGTGATAGTCAATTGTACAGTCATAGTCTTTGATCAACTCGAGCCATCTTCTCTGTCTCAAGTTCAGTTCCTTCTGATCAAAGATATACTTCAGACTCTTATGATCCATGAATATATGACATCGCTCACCAAACAGGTAATGTCTCAACAATTTTAGAGCTAACACAACTGCTGCTAACTCCAAGTCGTGTGTAGGGTAATTACATTCATGCTTCTTTAACTGTCGCGAGGCATAGGCTACTACTTTTCCTTCTTGCATCAGCACACATCCTAACCTTTGTTGGGATGCATCACAATAAACTTCAAATTCCTTACCTGGTGTAGGTAGAGTTAATACTGGTGTTGATACTAACCTTTGTTTCAACACTTGGAAACTATGCTCGCATTCTGGCGACCACTCAAACTTCGCATCTTTTCTGGTCAGGTTTGTCAATGGAAGAGCTATCTTAGAAAAGCCCTCCACGAATCTCGTATAATAACCTGCTAAACCCAGAAAACTGTGTAGTTCGGTTACATTCATGGGTCCCTCCCAGTCAACTATTGCTTCTATCTTTTGGGAATCAATGCTAACTCCGTCAGCTGAAACTATATGCCCAAGGAATACGACTTGATTTAACCAAAAATCACACTTACTAAATTTGGCATATAACTTTTTTTCTCTTAAAATCTGTAATACCATCCTTAGATGTTCTTTGTGCTTTTCCGCACTACTAGAATACACTAGTATGTCATCTATGAACACTATCACAAACTGATCCAGATAAGAATGGAATATCCTATTCATCAAGTCCATAAATATCGCAGGAGCATTTGTCAATCCAAACGGTATTACTAGGAACTCAAAATGTCCATACCTAGTTCTAAATGCAGTCTTTGGAACATCTGTGTCTTTCACCTTCAACTACTGATAGCCTAATCTCAAATCTATCTTAGAGAACACTGTTTCTTCCTTTAACTGATCAAAGAGATCATCTATACGAGGCAATGGGTACTTATGTTTAATGGTCACCTTATTCAACTGTCTATAGTCTATGCATAATCTAAGAGTACCGTTTTTCTTCTTAACAAACAAGACTAGCACTCCCAAGGCGACACACTGGGTCTAATGTACCCCTTATCTACAAGTTTTTGTAACTGAACTTTTAACTCCTTCAGTTCCGTTGGTGCCATCCTATATGGTGCCTGGGATATAGGTGTTGTGCTCGGAACTAATTCAATAGTGAACTCTATTTCCCTATCAGATAGTAAGCCTGGTAACTCTTCAGGGAACACATCTAAAAATTCTTGTACCATAGGTACATCCTCAGGTTTCAGTTTCTTATCCTGTGAAACTGCTACATAGGCTAAATAGGCTTCACATCCTTTACTCAACAACTTCCTAGCCTTAACTGCTGATATTAAACTTCCTGGAAGTATTCTTTTACTTCCCACAAGGGTTATTTATTTTTCACCTTGTTTCCTAAACACTATTTCTCTCTTAAAACAATCCATAATGGCATAGTGTTTATTTCGTTGGAGTACATCCTCCCTCGCTACACTCTGCTCTACTCGGATAGCGGTCTCAACTAACTGAGTGAAATTCACCCAATTAGATGTAGAGGTAACAGGTGTACGTACTTTTCTTCTTAGGCCATTCTCAAATCTTCTACACCTCTATTTCTCTTCCGGATGATCGGCAAGGCATACTGAGATAACTCAGTAAATCTCTGCTCATATTCAGCATCCGTCATTACTCCTTGAGTTAGCCTAAGGAATTCCTCCCTCTTCGTTTCTTTAAAAGAATTATGGTAGTATTTATCTTCGAATACTTGTCGAACTCAGACCAAGTCATAGTTTCTAAACTACCCCTTCTAGCCTCTATCACTTTCCACCATTTCTCAGCCTCCTTTTGCAGCAAGAATGCAACTAACTCGACCTTACGGTCCTTAGGGCAACTCATAACCTTAAAACACTCGTCAATCAAATCCAACCAGATCTCAGCATCTACTGGATCTGTGGCTTCTAAAGCTTTCAGTCTCTCGATGTCGAATTTCTTTTCTGGATCGTTTTGAATCGATCCTACACTCGCCGCCAATCTTTGAGTGATTCTATCGAATACTCGATTCTCCATCTGGGGTTCTACACCTACCCTTGGTGTACTCGACTCGTTTGCAGAAGTTGCTTCCTGCTTTACTGAATCTCTAACTCTTTTCCCCTTCGGATCTGGGTCCCATCTAACTTCAGGACCTCTACTGGTAGGGTCAACATTCCTCTCCTCAGTCTGCTTGCTCCGCTCGCCACTTCTCCTCAGCATCTTTGCCTAATTATTAGGTACACATGTTAGGGACTTATCTATGGGACTTAATCTAATGCATGAACTCTCTCTTTCACCCAAAACCTTATGCTTTATTACTAAGCTAGTTCAAACCTTTCCCAAGTTTACGTATACCTTTGCTCTGATACCAAGCTGTCACACCCCACCCCAGACCACCTTCTTAGCCTAGAGAAAGGCGTGACTGTAGCAGTTACCAACCCTTGGGCTAACACTTACTGCCTAATAACTCTTGCGGAATAACTCTGTTACCAATTATAATTCATATGCAATGGGATGTGTTTAGGCCCATAATTTATTAACTTAGAACATGATATGTTTAGAGTCATTACAACACTAGATTTACAAGCCCCAAATCCCAGTAACATGTGTACAATATTAACAGTAACCACCTAGCCAACGGGTTACAAGTCTTTTGATTCTTTAGTGGCAGAGCAGATGCAGAGATATCTTCAGAGGATTTGACCACTACCTGTGGGGGGGGGGGGGGGGGGGGGGGGAAACAAAACATTTGAAAACGGGCTAAGCTTACGCCCAGTGACTGACCAAGAAAACATAGTAAATTCTCATGCATGATTTCAGTAATGAGTTTTTAACTGAAACATAAACTTTTACAGTACTTGTACTGCATCATAAACATTTTCCAAGCGTAAAACATATAAAGCTGTTTTAATCATAAAACAGTAAAATCATTTCTCAATCTAACATACCCTACTGTGGGTAAAACAATCCCAATACCAACAACTAGTCTAGAGAGAACCCTTTTCCTCAATCTCTGACTCTATTCACCTGTGGCCACATTAAGTACCCTCATACATTAGGTACTTCTGCTCAGATACCTTCTCAATATCCTTCAGTATCAAGCTACTAGGATACCTTCTCAAACGTCCTTCATTATCCCATTAGCTTGGTACCTTCTCAAACGTCCTTCAGTACCAATAGATACCTTCTCAAATGTCCTTCAGTATCTAGTTGGGTGGATACCTTCTAAAATGTCCTTCGATATCGCATTTTAGTAAAACTAGACATAAACGACTTTTCTCTTTAAAGCATGTAAAGTATAACACATATAAAACATGACTTTAAAGATGTTAACGCATGTTGGATCAAATCAACACATATAAATAGTTTTTCAACAATTTCTCACACATGCATGCGTTCAAACAAAATTCACAACTTGCTTGGAAATCACTTGATAAAACTAGTAGGCATGAGAATATTCTTGAAAACATGCTTTCTATAACACGTTGTAATAAAAAAGTTTAAGAAAAATGTTTTAGTCAAAACATTTTAGCCACTCACCTTCATATCTTAGGAGCTTTTCACTCTAGTGGCTCCTCAGGCTCATTTTCACCCCTAGAATCCAGATTCAAATTACAGCTTAGACTACTCATAGTTATGAACCTTATTTTGAAATACTTCCTTCTACAAACATATTCTAAAATATCTCAGGAAGCTTACCCTTAAATTTCAGCTCAGAACTTTTCGTGGTTTTTCAGGAATCACATAATTTTCAAGACTGGCCCAGACTGATCTGACAGTTTGACCCTTATGCCTTATTTTCAATCTCCAGACCGTTTTCTTTGAGTTTTTCCCTCCAGAATCCCCACTCTGAAAACTAGACTTCCAGAGCTTTCCGATGGCTTTGGAATCACTCCAAACGCACGAGTAGATTGGCAGATCTCTTCGTCCAAATTTGATGCATTCTCCTCAACCCTCACTGCTCTCCAGCTTTTACGAAATCGCTGATTTTGTGATTTGAAAATGAAGTTCCAAAGGCTCTATTTATAGTCGTCCAAATTTCTCCTGGTGTTGATACCACCTACTTGGCTACATGGCCAAGTGTCTACCTCTCCCCTTATCAATGCAAGCTTGTATCATTTTGGCCCAAAGTGTCTTTATATGCGTCCACCACAATTCCTTAGCCCTTAAGAATTTCTCCCAAGAAGACACATGGTTTGGCTGACGTTTGCCCCTATGACCTCACCTTCCGTATGTTTTCAACTTAGGGTTTTTAACGCATAATCCACAATAACGTAGCCAAATTCAACGCATAGGTGCCTGCCCAGCCATTCGATCATAGGCGAGGCCCTTCGACGTTTGCGTGGGCAAGGCGTTCGAAAACAGCACCGAACGAGGCGTTGGTGCACGCACAGGCTGCTCTCGCTCTCTCCACTCTCGCTCTCTCCCACTTTCTCGCTTAAAATCTCCCTCTCTCCAACTTTCTAGCTCAAAATCTCGCTCTCTTTAATCTCGCTCTCTCCCACTTTCTCGCTGGTCTTGCTCTCTCCAATCTCGCTCTCTCCCATTTTCTCTCTCAAAATCTCACTCTCCAATCTTGCTCTCTCCCATTTTCTCTTCAATCTCGCTAATCTTGTTGTTAGCTACTATGAACCATGTTTGTCTCCGTGCAACTTCTATACGTTTGTCCACCACTTTGTGCCACTTTTACACGAATTTTCCATATTTTCCCCAAATAATTTTCCATATTTTTCTCAGTTCTTCAATCATTTCTTCAGCCATAACGCATTTCACATAAATTCCATACTTAGCCAATTTTTCCCAAATTTCCCAAACTCAATTTCCATATTTTTCTTTTCAAATCCCCATTCCTTCTTCACCATTCCACACTAACTTTCTCATCAACCTACTTATTATACAAATTTCATTACAATTTTAGCAATTAAAGCTCAACTTAAATTATTCAAGGAAAATCTACTTAACACTTAGAAATTTCCTTTCCTTTAATATAGGATTTAACTTTCACTTAGTTAATTCCTTTTATCACTTGCTTAAGTAAGGAAAATAGAAATCTGGGTTTCACAGTAAGTAAATAACTCTTTGTTTAACAAGTAATTGACCTATTCTAACTCTTTAGAAAAGCCGATTGAAATTGTACCAGTTTAATCCTAGGTGAGCATGCAACTTTTACCTTTGTTATAGATTTTAAAGTCTAGGTTATTTTATAACAATTATAAAATAAAATTATAACCATTATAACCATAGAATCATACATCTATAACATACATTCATACTTGATGACCATGCTTTAATATAACACTTTATATTAAAAAAAAACTTAACATGCATACTATATACATTATAACAATTATACATATATTAAATGCATGTACATGTTTATCTATGGTGGGACTTGAAATCTATATGACATACTATATGTACAACAAGATTCAAAATTTAATTAAAAAATACATCAACATGCATAATTAATTAAACACCCTAAAATGGATTGGTTTTGGCTCTTAAATTAAGCTAACAACTAAAGTATTACAATAATAATTTGGCATAGAACAAAAAATCACTCTAAACCAGCTTCAAACACCATTGAATCAACTTGAACTGGCCCAAAACTCCAAAAATCAAGTTAAACCAGTCAAACTGGCTCAACTGGACCAGTCTAGACCATCTGGATCAACTGGTCAACTAATGTAGAGGCGGTCAATGGAAGCGCGTAAGCTCGTGGGTCACGCGAAGCGAAGCGGGTCGGATCTGGGTAGGAAACGCGGGGGCGAGCAGGCGGAGGCAAACCGGGTCGGATCTGGGTAGGAAACGCAGGTGCGAGCAGGCGACAATGAACCGAGTCGGATCTGAGCATGTCTCGATTCTGGTGGAGTGCGCGGAGCGCAAGAGTCACATCCGGGCTTCGAGTCGGGTCTGGGGGTAAAATCGGGTTTGTGAGCTTTTTTTTTTCTTCATTTTGAAGCTGTCCTCTTTCCCGAAACCGAGTAATTACATCCTAATTTCAACTCTAATGACTCTAGCAAATTTACATACCTTTTTTCACACATTAATGCTCATATACATGTGAGCAATTACAAATTAATACTAAAAAAAAAAAAAAAAAACTTAATTTAATTGCCAAAACCTAAAAACCATTTTAGTTTCCAATCTCAATTTTATCTAATAAATTGATACTCACCACATGCAATTGAGTAAAATTAAAACATGCTCTAATACCACATGATGGAAAAGTAGGCATGCGTAGTGGAATTGAGGATCAATTTTACTCTAATTGCATAAAATAAACATACAACCCTAAATTAGTTAATTAGGGTTTTTTAGAAACATTACCTTTGAAGCTCCCAAAACTCGTCTATCTTCGCTCAAACACGAACCAAACAACCACTAGAGCTGACCTACTATCCTCTGGATTCAGAACCGGGTTGTGGGACCCGATGGATGAAGAACCCGAGAGAGAGAAAGAGATGGAAATAGTAGAGTGAAATTTGGGTTAAGTTTGGATATTTTCAGCCAAATTTTTAAAAACTAATTTTGTAAAATGTCCAAAAGTTTTTAATCCAAAATGACAAGCCAATATTTATAGAAAAGGGCCATGCAAAATTGCATGAAATAACTTCATAAAAACCCAACACCGAGAATCCACTATCTAAGTGGGCTTAATGTCTCCACTATTAGCCAACACCTAGCCCACTATTTTGTTAGTAGAATTATCCAACAAAAATTTGGATTTTCCCACCGCTTTAGACAAATGGCAAAATAGTCATTTGGTCAAAGTCAAACTTTAACCGAAAAGTCAACATTTTGACTTTTTATGATATTTTTCGTGTTGACTAATTTTGACCTCCCAAGCATGAATCCACATTCATTTTCTCGAAATTCAAATCACATTTGAATATAAGGTCGGTCAAAGTTTGACTTTTCATAGTCAAAAGTCAACTCTTTGACTTTTTACATTTTGACCATTTACATTATTTCCGAGCTTCCGAATATGAATGTATTCATATTATTGATATTTAAATCACATTTAAACATTTAAAGATGTTCCTCTAAACTGAAAAACTGACCACTATATCACATATACTTGTCGGTTTCTCTCTCTTCACCTAATTCGAACAATTCGAATTATTCTATCATACTGTTCTAAGTTTATTCCATATGAGCTAGTAGGGGAACCTAATGGACCTATAGATCATGAGCTCCAACGATCTGAGATTAGCTGGCTAAACTCTTTAGATGGAGCTAATCAACATTCGTTAACTCACGAGTCATTCCACTATAGTCTCGTAGTTGCACTCCCCTCACTATAGATATATTTGTGTCCATATGATATAACCATGATTAGTAAGCTAATCCTTCACAGGTTGTTCGTAATCTTGGTTGGGTCATAAAAACCGTTTTACCCTCGAGACTACATCTTATTCCTTAAGTTCCACTGATCCTCTAATGAACAATTGGTTTAAGGTCCAACCTATAAACTTAACCCCACTCGGGCCAATGAGAGGGTGGGGCCCCTTGTTCAAGACTTGGATTCAGTACTAAAGGGAACAACCTATCTACTATCCCTATAATGGGTAGGAGTGAATTCCGTCTTCCACCCTATGTTCCCAGCTATCCACCTGATCTTACCCCTGAAATGGGAGGCTTATTGGGCCAGCGATAATGAGCTACCCTCACCTTTGTAGATCTAAGGATAATTCTTAGTGAACAGGAGTTCATAATTAGCTCAGGATTAAGATTAAGTTACCTAGGTCATCAATTAACAAAATTGTCAGTTTTATACATTAAACGGCATTTAGAACGTAAAAAGTGACTATTTCATGGTTCAGTCTTATGTAAACTCTTTACATAAGATGCCCCCATTTTCATGTCTCCACATGAACGGTTTAGGATCACATCGTTTTTACTAACTACAAAATGGGCCACATCCATAGTGTCCCCATAATAAGGCGCCTAACCTTATTCATAACTATAGACCATTTTGGCTATATATATTTGAACTTGATCCACATTTATGTCACTACATAAAATTCAAACTTAAACTTAATAGCCTTGGAACCTTAGTTTATTGGATTCATGAATATAGAATTTAAATTTACTAAAGATTTTTAATAACAGCTTTATTGAACAAGAATATGATATTACAGACTACGAGTTTTAGGACATAAAATCCAACAATATGCAACATTTAAACCGTAGTCCTTTTCTCCTTTTCTTAATATAAATCATATTTATATCATTTTCCTCCAATTAATGTATCTCATACATCTTGTCTGTTTGGAATGTCCTAGATCTCGCAGTTCGTGTTAAACATTCTATTTAATCAATAACAATGACTTGTTGATTTTGCATCTTATTATGAAAATCCAATAAACGCATCATTGGCTATAGTCTGAATGCATTAACTTTATGTAGTGACATAAATAGGATCAAGTTGACAGTATATAGCCTAAATGGTCTAATAAGTATATGGATGAAATTGGGTATCTCATCTTGATAACACTATTGGATGCGGCCCACTCTGTAGTTGTTACAAGAAGATGTACGGTGCTACAAATGATGTGATCCACAAATCGTTCATGTTGAGGCATGAGAGTGGGAGCATCCTATGCAATGAGTTTGCATATAGATTGGACCATGAAAATAGTCACTTTTCTTTATAACGACCGTTTATTATTAAAACTGACTATTGCATTTATTATATAACCTAGGTTAACTCGATCTTAATCCTGAGCTAGCTATGAACTCCTGTTTGTTCAGGATTATCCTTTGATTTGCAAACGTTGAGAATAGTCCAATAGCATTGCTCAATAAGCTTACCATTTTGGGGATAAGACCGAATGAATAGCTGGGGACATAACCTTGCAAGATGGAATTCACTCTTACCCTAATTAGGGTTAGCAGATAGGTTGTTCTCTTAAGTACTGACTCCAGATCTTGAACAATCAGGGCTCCACCTTCTCATGATAGAGAAAAGATTTGATTCATAGAGATTATGAATCAGGATTATTCATTAGGGGATCAGTAGAAACTTAAGGAACAAGATGTAGTCACAGGGGTAAAACGGTATTTTTGACCTAGCTGTGATTATAAACAACCTGTGATGGATTGACTTACAGATTATGGTTATTAAGTGGACATAATATATCTACAGTGAGGGGAGTTCAACTATGGGCTATAGTGGAGTGTCCCATTAGTTAACAAATGGGGGGTTAGATCGGACTAATGGGTTTAGCCGATTAATCTCGAATCATTAGAGCCCATGATCTGTAGGTCCGCGAGGTCCCCCTACTAGCTCGTAAATGGATAAGCTTTAGGGTAGCTTGAGAGATTAATTTGAAATGTTCAAATTAAACGGAACAATAGAATAAATATTTAAATATGATTTAAATATATAAAGATGATTATTGTGCAAAAATTAATTTAATATTTGATATTAAATTAATTAATTTTTAAGTTAATTTATGAAATTAATTTAAGAAAATTAAATTTTGTATTAAAATGATTTAATATCATGTTTTCTTTTGTTTTAAAAAAAATGAAAAATCGTTTTTGCATGTTACACAAAAATGGAAAATGGGTATTTTCCATTACCATCATCTTTATGCTCACACAAAATGCATTATCTTCTTGACCTTGATTCTCCAAGCATGAGTTACAAGCCATGCACTCCATCACTTTGCATGTTCATCTATTATATAAAGTAGAATGGAGTTATTGAAGAAAGTGATAATGAACAGAACTTCGAAAGAATTTTCTCTAAAGAAGAAGCTGTCTTCTTCAGCTGTGCTACTGTGAGTTTCTCTGTTTTTTTTTTCACATCTTCAAGTTGTTCTTGAGTCCCACAACTCTGCCTAAAGCTTCAAGAGCATAGTAGAGAAGGCTTTGAGGTGGTTCACGCTGATAACAAGCTAAGACAGTAGCTGAATAGGCCTTTTCCTGGAGAGTTCATCAAAGGTATGTTCATAAAACCCACTTTTTGTGAAGAGCATGCTTTAGTTTTTGCTAAAATTAGTGAATTAGAAAGCTTATGGATCCTTGATACTCCCGCTGCATGTTGTTATACTCTTTCAATGTTAACTATATCATATATAATTGAACCAGTTTAATCATATCATATATAATCAAACTCCCTTTTATCAATTTGAACACTTCAAACTGACCCAATAACTGATTCTCAACTTGAATCCATTGAGCTACCAAGGGGACCTTATGGATCTGTAGCTTGAAGCTCCAATGGTACGTGAATAGCTGACTAAACTCTTTAGCCACGAGATCCACCATCTGTTAACTTTCGGGCACTTCACTAGAAACCGACATCCGCACTCTTCTCACTATAGATATATTTCTATGTACATCGGATATAAGCAGTCAAGAATACAATAACCCTTCACAGATGCTCGTAAGTACAGCTGGGCCAATTTACAATTTTCCCCTGTAGTTACATCTAACTTCTTAAGTACCACTAATCCCTTTGATTAACAATACATCATAGACCTACTATGAGTGGACACCACTCTTGCCATGAGAAGGAGTATGGCACCACATCGTTGAAGCCCCAAAATTAGCCCTTAAGGGAGCAATCTATCTACTTACCCCTACTTTGGAGAATAAGTGAATTCCATCTATGCAGCTGAGTTCCCAGCTCCTCAATAGGACTAATCCCCAAAGTGGTAGGTTTGAGTCGGCAATCTGGCCACTCACACCTATGCAAATCAAAGGACCACCCTCAAAGGCAGGAGTTCCCAACTCACTCAGGATTAAGGTCATGTTACCTATGGTCATCCTAGTGAAGTGAAGTCTCTGTCATAAACGACGTTATATAATGAGACTATACATTTCGTGGTCCAGTCTTATACAAACTCCTTTATATAGGACACCCCCGCTCGCATGTGTCCACTTGAATGATCAGGATCAGACCATCTGTAGCACGTCATAACACGTGTAACTATCTATAAAGCAGGCCGCATCTGTAGTGTCATCAGGATAAGGTTTCCCTCTTATATCCATATACTATAGATCATTTTAGTTATCACTTAAGGCATGATCCACTTGTATGTCTCCACATACATGGTTAAGTTACAACGACAACCAGGGATCTTAGTTTATTGGTTTGTGGTAAATGAAAATAAAACATCTCATGTTTCATAGACAACAATGAAGAAAAATCTCATATTATATATCACAAACGTTTGTTCAATATAGGTGTTTACAAACTACAAGACCCTATGAGAGTTTAGGGCATCATCCCAACAATCTCCCACATGTCCTAAAGCGAATGGGTGTACAAGATTACAACAAGTATAAAACAATAAACTAGGGTACTAAGGCCCAGTACAAAAAACTCCCATTTGCCCTAGTCTAGCCACAGGTGGTCCCGTAGACTGATGCGTTGTGAATGTGATGAAATAATGGTATGAAATTGTGGTGGTGAATTATGAGTTGCACATGCAAGTTTTCCTAGTAAAATCCAAGTATAAACCCTACTAGGTTTCCTGGTAAGTCTCTGGTCGAACACGAGGACTACTGAGACACTATGCATTGGTAAATTTTGATTCCTTTGCGGTGGCAAAAACAGATAATTTTGGTTGGCGTTTTGTTTAAGTATAAATTCTATGCAACGAAGTTGAGTAAAGAATTAATGACAGTGAAAGTTATAATGAGTATGCGGGGAACGGGTTGAGAAGGGATTTAGCTAGCACTTCCTAAGATTGTGTTCAAGTTATGCGATCATGCTACACACACACAACAACATGTCATCTCTCAATGCAAATGCCATAGTTCCTATTCCTAGGACGCATGTGATGTATACGATAACGTCGATAGGACTTATGTCTAAGCCTTTATTCTTGTCTATGCAATGATGAATGATACACACATACACAAGGTGACCACATACTATCATATCCTATTTCTAGGGTGCATGCGATGCATGATAGCAAACATCACTTATCTCTAAGTTTCTATCTCTTGCTTTTGTGGTTCTAATCTGACTCTCTCAAGCCTAGATTCTAACCTGACTTTCTTAAGTCTAGGTTCTTTCTTTAGACTACTCTCTCAAGTATCTCTAAAGGGTGAAGGGTGCATACATAAGACAAGATGATCGCATAAAGTGAAGATCTTAGGTCATGCTAGCTAAGTGCTTCTCAACCCATTCAGAAATTTAGATACTCATGCGAAATGTGAAGATATTGAACAGATGTAGAGATGAGAATTCCATTTTATAGATAAAGTCAGAATACAAATCAACAATGGAAAGTAACGATAAGGAGCTCGGTAGAAATGTCTTGCTTCCCGAGGCATTTACACTGTCTTTTTACTCTACTCTGCTTAGAAGAATATCCTTGCTTTTGTAAGTGTCGGCCCTCTCTTCTTATAAATGCTTCTCGGCAGTCTCTCGAGCTAACCAGGAACGATCTCTCGGCATCGTCGCTCTTCGCTCGCCTCCGTCTTCTAAGTATAGGAACAATTACAGAGTAATGGCTAACTAATTGTATATTCTATCTTCTCAGTATTTATAGATCTCAAGGTGAAGGAGCTTTTCTCTCAAATGATTGTGGGAGGTCATTAAATCTCTGTCTGATGCGTCGATTAATGGTCACCAAAAAGTTGAATGTACTTGCTATAATGTGTCGTTAATGGCTTGTCAACTAAATTCGGATTCGACCGTCATCAGCTTTCTATCCAATCAAGATTTATTAAGCTTTCACCTTGATGCGCTGTCTTTATGCGGCCATCTTCTTGAGCAGATTCTTGCGAGCGCATATGATCGCATGGCTTTGCGGTTGCAATCCTTTAATACGCGCGGTCTCCGAATTCCTTGGATCGCAATTTTCTTTGCGCCAATGCATTTCTCCTGCATAAAATAAGTAAATTAGCTGCTTTTATGTGATGGGCACATGCGATCGCAATATTCTCAGTTTAACGCTTTTGGACATGATTTTATATATTTTTAACGTTGCATACCCACATTGTTTTACATCTTTGCGCTGTAATAACGTGCATTTTTGCCCGTTATCATAGACTCATGCTTTGAAGATGACCCTAAAAAACTATAGCCGTTAGAGCCTTCGTAAATGGGTTAGCAACGTTGTGCTCATAAGCAATTTTCGTGACTATCACGTCCCCTTGATGCACTATCTTGTGGATGAGATGATACTTCCGCTTTATATGTTTGTCGCGCTTGTGACTCCTGGACTCTCTGGAGTTCGCCACAACACCACTATTATCATAATAGAGGGTGATGGGCTTAGACATGTTTGGAACAACTTCTAGATCAGTCAGGAACTTCTTGAGCCAAACGGCCTCATTAGCAGCTTCACAAACAGCTACATACTCGGCCTCCATCGTGGAGTCGGCGATGCACCCCTGCTTAGTGCTTTGCCACACTACAGCTCCTCTGTTAAGAATGAACACTGAGCCTGAAGTGGATTTCCAAGAATCCTTATCAGTTTGAAAGTCAGAGTCCGTGTATCCAGTAAGGATGAAATCTTTAGATCCATACACGAGCATGTAGTCCCTTGTTCTCCGAAGATACTTGAGGATATTCTTGATGGTGATCCAGTGACCCGGTCTTGGATTAGATTGATGTCTACTGACTATCCTCACAACGTAGCAGATGTCTGGTCTAGTACACAACATAGCATACATCATACTACCAATGACAGACGTATAGGGGACCCGTCTCATCTCGTCAACCTCTTAAGGTGTCTTAGGACACATTTCCTTACACAATGTAACTCCATGCCCGAAAGGAAGTAGGCTGATGCAGTATTTTATGTAGTCGAAATATGGATGATATGCATAGATGGATTTGCATTGTGCACTCAAGTTTCCCCAATAGAATTCAAGTGTAAATTCCTTTGAGTTTCATGGTAAGTCCAGGGTCGAATATAGGGACTTGTGAAAATAGATTGCGTTTGATGAAAACTTTGCGGTAACCGGGTAAATAAATAAAGTGTTTGGTTTGTTGATTGCGTTGATTAAAGATAAATAACAAATGCGGCGGAGTTTGAAAAGAGTTGGTAAACGAGAAACGCGATGAATATGCGGTGAACGGGTTGAGAAGGGTTTCGGCTAACACTCCCTAGAATGCGTTCGTGCTTGCAATCAAGCAACATGCATACAATAGTAAACCACCTCTCGGTGCGAATACCAAGGCTTCTAAGGCTAGAACGCATCCGATATATGCGATATATCTATAGGGTTTACACATAAACCTCTATTTCTATTTATGCGATGATAGCATGACAACCACATAAATATGCGACCACATAATATCATTACCATCTCTAGGATGCATGCGATGCATGTTGAAAAACAGAGCTTATCTCTAAGTCCCTATCTCTTGTTTATGCAAGCCTAATCTTGCTCTTTCGAGTCCAGATTCTAACCTAGCTCTTTCGAGACAATAGGTTCTTTCTTTAGACTCTCTCTCGAGTAACTCTAAAGGTATTTTGCACAGCATAAAACAAGACAATCGCAAGCAATGAACTTCCTAGGTCATGTTAGCTTAGTTCTTCTCAACCCATTCGACTAGCTTAGCTACTCATGCGTATTAAGAGAGTGAGCAGATGTAGAAATAGAACTTCCATTGAATAGATATGAAGATGAAGTACAAAGCAACAATGCAAGTATAATAAAGAGCCTGGTATCAATTTCTTGCTGCCAGGCGTTTACACTATTTCTACTCATGCTCTAAAGATAATCTCACTCTCGCAAGAGCCGACCCACTCTCTGCTCTTATACCCCAAGGTTCTCTCTCGAGTTATGCTGGGCGATCTCTGGTGCCACCGCTCTTCTCTTGCTTCGCCTTAAAATGGAAGGAAATTATGAATAAAATCAACTAGTAACTCGTCAACCTCTTCTTTGAAGAATGCCCTTGGTATTTATAGAGCATCCATGGTGAAAGGCGGCTTTTCTCTCTTGGTTGTACAGATGGGACAACTTTAATTCCTGACTGATGCGCCGAATAGTTGTTACCGATAAAGCTGAATGTACTTTGTGACCGTTATTGGCTATCAACTTAATTTGGATTCGATTATCATCAGCTTTCTGTCCCATCACTCTTAATTATCCTTTCACCCGGATGTGCCCACCATGTTGCGCTCGACCAAGGAATTCCTATGATCGAAATATTTTCATTGCGTTAACGTATATTCTGCACAAAAATACAAAAATCAATAGTTCTAATGCGTTGAATGCATGCAACCGCAATATTATAGAATTTATGCTTAATGGATGCAATTTAACATATTTCCATCAACGCAATCCAACATTGTTTAAGAACTTAGCACTATGATAACGTGTATTTTTGCCTGTTATCATACCCCCAAATTTAAACAATGCTTTTCCTTAAGCATAAGCTAAAGATTCCTTTAGCAAGTCAACCGCAGAGTTCTTTTTCTAGATTTCTCAAGGGTACTTCATTCAAATCCTATATACCTGAATTTCCTTAAGTCTTATTCAAGTCTCTTCTTAAAATATTTCTAAGACCTAGGAACTGCAAGCTTAACTTTCAAAAGGACTTTACTAAATTCCGGAACATCGCATGATTTATTTCAAAAAAAATAAAATTTTCTTCCGAGATGTCAAATGATTTTATCCTTGCACAAAAAAAAATTCTTCATTGCTATTTTTTTCTGACCTTGCGTTGATCCAAGTGCCTTACCTTCATTTTGGCTTGCCCCCACATGTGTCATGCGGACATCCAACTGCGAGCAATGCACTCTTTCTCAGACTAAACTCATACCGATTTTGCAGTGGAGTTGCGGTCATTGATTTATGCGTTGATCCTAGTGACTTACTTTTGTTTTGGCTTGCCCCCATGTGTGTCATGCGGACATCCAACTATGGGTAAGTGCCTTTCACAACTTAACTCTTATCAATATGGGTTTCCCATTACGTTGACAGTGGAGTTGTTATTCTCAATATGGGTTTCCCCTAACTTCGAGAAATATTTCATGAGGTGACTATCTTAAGACTAAGTTGACTCTAGTGTATATGAAAGAAATAGAAGCATATTTTTCATCATTGAAATCATACTTGGCAAAGAACAAAATTGCATCGATCTTTGCTTTGTCCACCTCCAACCCATCCCATGAGACTTTATGTCCCAACACTATACCCTCCTTGACCATGAAATGATATTTTTCCCAGTTGAGCACCAAATTTGTCTCTTCACATCTCTTCAAATTTATCTCTAAGTTGGCTAGGCAGACTTCATAAGTGTTCCCATAAGCGGAGAAGTCATCCAAAAATATTTCCACTGAGTCCTCGAGATGATCTGAAAAGATCGCCATCATGCACCTTTGGAATGTGCTCGGTGCATTACAGAGGCCAAACGGCATGCGGCGAAAAGAAAATGTCCCATATGGGCAGGTGAATGTGGTCTTGTCTTGATCTTCAGAAGCTATCTTGATTTGATTGTATCCAGCATACCCATCCAGGAAGCAGTAAAAATCATTCCCTGCTAGTCAATCCAGCATTTGATCAATAAACGGCAGAGGGAAATGATCTTTCTTTGTGGTCGCGTTCAACTTGTGGTAGTCCATACATAAGCGCCATCCAGTGATGGTCCTTTGCGGTATTAATTTGTTTTTCTCATTTGGGACTACCGTCGTTCCACCGTTCTTCGGCACACATTGCACAGGGTTGACCCACGTGCTATCTGCTGTGAGATAGATAATGCTCGCATCTAGCCATTTGATAATCTCTTTCTTGACAACCTCCTTCATTGCAGGGTTGAGTCTGTGTTGATGTTCAATTGTTGCTTTATGGTTGCCTTCAAGACGAATGTGGTGCATGCAGTACGGGGGGCTAATTCCTCTGATGTCAGTGAGCGTCTAGCCAATTGCTCGTATATGTTTCTTGAGAATGCTCTTCAATGTATTCACCTGATCTTCGTTGAGCGTAGAGGATATAATCACTGGTAGCATCTCATTCTACCCTAAAAATGCGTACTTCAGATGGGTTGGTAGGGTCTTTAGTTCAAGTGTTGGTGGCTCCACTAAGGAAGGTTGCGTTGTTTTTCTTTCTTCTGTCGGCTGTACTTCTTGGTTTGCGATCATTTCTTCTTCCTTGTTTGTTTTTGTTGGATCACATTGCAGGAAGCAACAGATGCACTGGCATCCTCTTTTTCATACTCTTCATCAGACTTTTCTTCTTCAATCAAATTCAGGTCATCATCAAAATCTTGCAAGTCTTTTTCATCCGAAAACTTCATGGCACAAATTATATTAAATTTGAGCTTCTGTCCATTAATTCTCAAAGTGATTTCCCCCTTGTACACATCAATTTGAGCATGACCCATTGATAGAAAAGGTCGCCCCAAAATGATGGGCACATCTTTGTCGGCCTCATAGTCTAAAATGATGAAGTCAACTGGTTGGATAAATTTGTCAATTGTTATCAGCACATTCTTCACCTTACCTTCTGGATGGACTAGAGATCTGTCGACCAATTGGAGAGTCACTGATGTCGGCACAAGTTGCCCCACATTTAATTGTCTAAAAATTGACAGCGGCATCAAATTTATGCTGGCCCCTAAGTCACACAAGGCTTGCCCAATATAGAGTCCTCCTATGGAGCAAGGAATAGTAAAGCTCCCAGGATCGCTCATATTTGGTGGGATTATGGATTTGGAACTTTACATTAATGCCACCGTGGAAAATTTTCCAGCTCCCCTCTTCTTAGTTACCATGTCCTTCAGAAACTTAGCATAGGCAGGCATTTCCTCAATCGCTTCACTGAAAAGGAATGTTAACATGTAATTGCTTTAACATAGATAAGAAGCGTTAGTACGGTACCTCTTCGTTTTTCTTCTTCCTTAGTCTCTGAGGGAAAGGTGGTAACTGGACTTTCATGGTTCCTGTTTCAGTTGGATTCGAGGTCGACGCAACCTCAGGTTCTTCTGCTTCATTTTCTCTTTCTTCTTCTTGCATTACCGCAATCTCAGGTTCAGCTGCAATGGAAGTTGTTCTACTATGCTCCTTCTTTTCTCCCTCCACAATCTTCCCATTGCACAATGTCACAACCTGACATTGCTCCTTACCTGATCCCCCTGAGTTGCGTGGAAGTTCGGTTGAACTTGGCAACGCCCCCTGCGGTTTACTTTTCAGCTCACTCGCAATTTGGCCCTTTTGTAATTCAAGATTGCGGATGGACGTGGCCTGACTTTGAAGCACCGTCTTGTTTTTCTCTATATATTGCTTCAATAGGCTCTCCAAAAAAGAAGATTGCGGTGGTTGTTGTGAGCTACTTGCTTGATTGCTTGGTTGACCGTTGTCGTGTTGAAAGAATCCTGGTGGCCCTTCTTTTTGTGCCACAGGTTGAAAATTTTGTTGTTGATTCTTCCAAGAAAAATTAGGGTGGTTTCTCCACCCGGGGTTGTAAGTGTTTGAAAAGGGATTATTTTTCACAAAGTAGACAGATTGTGGATTTTGCGGGCAATCTTCCATCTCATGCCCATCACTACAAGTCGCACACCTTGTGGTGTTCTGACTGATTGCGTTGATTTGCCCACCTTGCGGTGTTGGGCTGCTGATCACCATTCCTTGGATCAAATTCATCATTGCGGTCATTTGGTTTTGTAATGAAGTAATAGCACCGTTGTTTATGTCAGAGTCTTTAAGTCTCAATCTCTTGTCACTCTCTCTCTAGTCTTCACGGTTCTTGGAGATGCGATCCAGGATATTCTTAGACTCATCATAAGTTTTGCCAAGCAGGTCACCAGCGGCTGCCGCATTGGCAGCGGTATGCGAAGCGGGATTCAAACCATGATAGAAAATCTCTATTTGAAGGTAGTCTGGTAACCCATTATGCGGACAATCTCGGACCAACCTTTTAAACCTCGCCCAAGCATCGCTGAGCGATTCGTCCATAGCTTGTTCAAAATTTGTAATAAGCTTCCATCGTTTTGTGTTCTTCGTAGGTGGAAAATATTCTTCATAAATTTCTCCATTACTTGCTCCCAATAAGTGATCTCTCCCGGTTCGAGCGAATATGCCCATTTCCTAGCCTGATCACAGAGAGAAAACGGGAACAACGTTAGTCGAACTTCTTCAGCAGAGATGTTCGGGAACACAAAAGTATTGTAGATTTCAATAAAACTTTGGAGGTGAACGTGCGGGTCCTCGCCACGCCTTCCTCCGAATTGACTTGTAGTCTAGATCATCTACAGCATCACTAGTTTCATTTCGAATCTGTTTCCGTCGAGGGCAGGCCTCATGATTCCCGGAAAGAAATCATAGAGGTTTTGCGATGCATAGTCCCTGATGGGCCTATTGCGATCGTTTGCCAACAGAATCGGATTCGCCATGACATTATTATCATTTGGTGTTCCATTTCTAGGCTGCTCCGCGATCTCTTCTTTATCGGATTGTGGTTGTTGTTGGCGGTCTCTCAATCTTTGTCTAAAAGTCCTCTCAATCTCTGGGTCGTAATTTGCCAAAGATTGAGAGTTCTGCAAAGAAATTAAAAAAAAAAACTTACCGTTAACAAACTATTTTGCCGAAGTCCCCATCAACGGCGCCAAAAACTTGATGCAGTATTTTATGTAGTTGAAATATGGATGATATGCATTGATGGATTTGTGTTGTGCACTCAATTTTCGCCAGCGGAATTCAAGTGTAAATTCCTGTGAGTTTCCTAGTAAGTCCAGGGTCGAACATAGGGACTTATGAAAATAGATTTAGTTGGTAATTTTGATGAAAACTTTGCGGTAATCGGGTAAATAAATAAGGTGTTTGGTTTGTTGATTGCGTTGATTAAAGATAAATAACAAATGCGGTGGAGTTTGAAAAGAGTTGGTAAACGAGAAATGCGATGAATATGTAGTGAACGGGTTGAGAAGGGTTTCGGCTAACACTCCCTAGAATGAGTTCATGCTTGCGATCATGCAACATGCATAAAATAGTAAACCACCTCTCGGTGCAAATACCACGACTTCTAAGGCTAGAATGCATGCGATATATGTGATAAGTCTACAGGGTTTACACATAAACCTCTATTTCTATTTATGCAATGATAGCATGACAACCACATAAATATGCGACCACATAATATCAATCCCATCTCTAGGATGCATGCGATGCAAGTTGAAAAACAGAGCTTATCTCTAAGTCCCTATCTCTTGTTTATGCAAGCCTAATCTTGCTCTTTCTAGTCCAGATTTTAACCTAGCTCTTTCGAGACATTAGGTTCTTTCTTTAGACTCTCTCTCGAGTAACTCTAAAGGGTATTTTGCACAGCATAAAACAAGACAATCACAAGCAATGAACTTCCTAGGTCATGTTAGCTTGCTGCCAGGCGTTTACACTGTTTCTACTCATGGTCTAAACATAATCTCGCTCTCGTAAGAGTCGGCCCGCTCTTTACTCTCATGCCCCAATGTTCTCTCTCGAGTTGCCCTTGGCGATCTCCGACGCCACCACTCTTCTCTTGCTCTGCCTTAAAATGGAACAAAATTATGAACAGAAGCAACTTGTTAACTCTTCAACCCCTTCTCTGAAGAATGCCCTTGGTATTTTTAGAGCATCCATGGTGAAAGGCGGCTTCTCTCTCCTGGTTGTACAGATGGGACAGATTTAATTCCTAACTGATGCGCCGGATAGTTGTTACCGATAAAGCTGAATGTACTTTGTGACTGTTATCGGTTGTCAACATAATTTGGATTCGACTATCATCAGCTTTCTGTCCCATCGCTCTTAATTATCCTTTCACTCGGATGTTCCCACCATGTTGCGCTGACCAAGTTGCGACGATCCTTCTTGAACGAATGTTTGCAAGCACGATCAACACAAAGCCTTGAGGTGAAGTTGCGCTCGATCAATGAATTCCTATGATCGCAATCTTTGTATTGCGTTAATGCATATTCTGCACAAAAATACAAAAATCAATAGTTCTAATGCGTTGAATGAATGCAACCGCAATATTATAGAATTTATGCTTAATGGATGCAATTTAACATATTTCATCAACGCAATCGAACATTGTTTAAGAACTTAGCACTATAATAACGTGCATTTCTGCCCGTTATCACAGGCCCCTTTTGGAGTTCTGCATTGAGTACTTGAGTAACATCTTGTCAATGGATGCCTGAGACAATGCTAACACTTCATTCTTCTGATCCCAAAAGATTTGAATTCCAAGAACAATCTGAGCCTCTCCCAAATATTTTATTTGGAATTGGGTCGCTAGCCAGTTCTTAATTGTAGTCAGTAGACCTACATCATTCCCAATGAGTAAGATATCATTTACATACAACGCTAGGAAAACTACTGAAATATTGATGATTTTCTTGTAGACACAAGGCTCAACAATGTTTTGGTCAAAGTCATACGATTTTATCACTGTATCAAACCGAATGTTCCAAGATCAAGTTGCTTGTTTTAGCCCATAAATGGATCGATTCAATTTGCAAACCTTTTGCTCTTGACCTTCGTCTATGAATCCTTTGGGCTGCACCATATAAATAGTTTCCTCAAGATTACCATTCAGAAAGGTAGTTTTGACGTCCATTTGTCATATCTCATAGTCATAATATGAGGCAATGGATAGAAGGATGCGGATAGACTTCAACATGGCAACAGGTGAGAAAGTCTCCTCATAGTCAACTCCTCCATCTAGGTATAATCTTTTGCCACAATTCTAGCCTTGAAGGTTTGCACCTTCCCATTAGCACCCTGTTTCCTCTTGTAGATCCATTTGCAACCTATAGGTTTTACTCCATCAGGTTGATCTACAAGATCCCATACTGAGTTGAAGTACATCAACTCCATCTCGAGATTCATGGATTTGACCCATTCATCCCGGTCAACATCCTCCATTGCCTTCTGATAAGATAAGGGATCCTCAGCCTCGCCATCGGCTATCATAGCCATGATTTCAATGAAACCCATATAGCGAACAGGTGGGTTTGCAATCATCCCACTACGTCGAGGTTCCCTCAACTCTTGAGGTGGAACTAACCTACAAGATGAACTTCCATCAAAACTCTTGCTGATGGAGTAGGCCCTTCAACAACTTATGTTGAAGTTTTAGTAGTTTCGTTGGAAAATACACGCAACACGATCTTACTACATGGCCTGTGCTCCCTCATATCATCCTCCTCCAAGAAGGTAGCGTTCGTCGACACAAACACTATGTTTTCTGTAGCATCATAAAAGTAACCCCCTCATGTACCTTTGGGGTAGCCTACAAAGAGCCACAACCTCGAACATGGTTTCAATTTCTTTGGATTAGCCTCAAGCACATATGCTGGGCAACCCCATATGCGAAAGTGATGCAAACTAGCTTTATGCTCGTTCCACAACTCCAAAGGTGTTCTTGCAACACTCTTAGAAGGAACATAGTTGGGGATATATGTTGCAGTCTCCACTGCAAAACCCCAAAACGAGTCCGGTAAGGAAGCGTAACTCATCATCGACCGACCCATATCCAACAAGGTCCTTTTCTCATCTCCACTATACCATTCTACTAAGATGTACTCGGAGCTGAGAGTTAGAAAACAATTCCATGTTTTATCATATAGTTCTGGAACTCTGAATCCAAAAACTCTCCACCCCAATCCAATCGAAGTGTTTTAATCCGTCTATCTAATGCGTTTTCAACTTCAGCCTTGAACTCTCTGATCTTTTCAAAGGATTCAAACTTCTGTTGCATCAAATAAACATATCTATACCGAGAGTAATCATCAGTAAAAGTGATGAAATACTTATAGCCTTCTCTGGCTCGAACATTCATCGGACCGCAAAGGTCTGAATGCACTAATGATAAAGGCTCTCTGGCTCAATAACCTTTTCCAGTAAAAAGGTCTTTTAGTCATCTTGCCCTAAGGCATGATTCACACATCGATAAAGAATTTTCCTCTAACTCGCTTAGAAGTCCACTCTTCATCAACCTCTCAATTCTATTGAGATCGATGTGCCTTAATCGAAGGTGCC
>NC_143482.1:32909419-32946938 GCF_027475165.1 Benincasa hispida
TGGCCCACTTTGTAGTTGTTACAAGTGATGTAAAGTGCTATAAATGGTCTAATCCAGACCATTCGTGTATTAGACATGCGAGGGAGGATGCTCTATACAAAGGAATTTGTATAAGACCGGATTACGAAATATTTAAGTCTCGTTATATAATGTCGTTCATGACAGAGACTTTCATTTCACTAGGATGACCATAGGTAACATGACCTTAATCCTAAGTGAGTTGTGAACTCTTGCTTGTGAGAGCGGTCTTTTGATTTGCATGAGTGCGAGTGGCCAGATCGCTGACTTAAACCTACCACTTTGGGGACTCGTCTGATTGAGGAGCAGGGAACTTAGATACACAAGACGAAATTCACTCCTTCCTCGAAGTAAGGGTAAGTAGATAAATTGCTCCCTTAAGGGCTGATTTCGGGGCTTGAACAATGTGGTGTCACACCTTCTCTTGGCCCGAGAAGGGTTTACTCATAGTGGGATTATGATGTATTGTTCATTAGAGGAATCAGTGCTACTTAAGGAGTTAGATGTAATTACAGGGGCAAAATGGTAAATTGGCCCAACTGTACTTACGAGTGTTTGTGTAAGTTCATCACACTGTTGATTGGTTATATCTAATGGACACAGAAATATATCTGTAATGCGAAGAGTGCAGCTGTCAATCTTTAGTGAAGTGCCCGACAATTAGCGGATGGTAGATATTGTGATTAAAGAGTTTAGTCCATTATTCACGTATCGTTGGAGCTTCAAACTACAGGTCCATAAGGTCCCCTTGGTAGCTCAATGGATTCATGTTGAGAATCAGTTTTTGGGTTAGTTTAAAGTGTTCAAATTAACAAGAGGGAGTTTGATTATATATGATATAATTAAATTGAATCAATTATATATGATATAATTGATTTAATGTATTTGATACATTATTTGATTGGAGGAATTAATATAAATATGATGTATATTAAACGCCATAAAGGAGAAAAAGAACTATGATTTATATGTTACATATGATGTGATATTAAAACTATAGGGTATAAATATAATATGATAAATTAGTTATTATATTTATTTATAATAAAACAATTATAAGATAATTGATTTCAGTTTTTCTCCAAATAACCGACTTAGTGGAAAGTTTTAATCAGTTTTGGCAACTAATGGATAAAATGAAAAATGGTTTTCATTTTTTGAAAATAGGACGGGCAAATAGCAAAAGTTATACAATAGCTTTTGAGAGAGTAAACGATCAAAGAACAAGTAACCTATATGATAGCTACTCGCTGCTAAACAATCGAGTACCCAAGTCTAAACGATAGACTTCTCCCTTCTCCCACTTACTCGATCGTCCAATTCCTCTTTCCCTCTACCAAATCCATACAGAGTTCACACCTCCTGGATTCTCACACCGAGAATACCAAGGTAGCCTGGTGGTATTGTCGAGTTTGCATTCAAGATTGAGTATCAAGTGGAACTCATTGTGATCGAGTATTCACCAGCTTGTGTTGTTTGCTAGATTTACTTGTGTTGCATTCGTGTTGTTGGATGCCTTGCTAGTGTTGATCGAAGGAATGCTAAAAGAAAAGTTCTTCAAAGGTATGATTGAAAAATACTTTTCCAGAAATTTGTCAACACAAACACTTGATTTTTTTTTAATTGAAAAATATACTACTTTTTGGGTTGCCTGCAGATTGGCATGCCTTTTGAACAATATTCCAACACTTAAGGGTTCAACACTAACACATGTGTCATTCTATTCTAAATTTCTGAATTATGTAAACATCTTTTACATATCATAAACAACTTTTATGAGTTCTCCATATCTCATATGGAGTTTCAAAAAAATCTGAAAATTGGAATGATATTCAAACCAATTAAGGCAACTTAGGTGTAAAGAGTTGTCACTAGACTTTATGTTCTATCATAATAGACCTAGAAATCTCAGATTCTCTGTAATCTCTACCTCGATCTAATCGAACCGTTTCGATTATTTTACCTAATAATTTTTATACAACTTGAACCTTTCAAGTATTCTAAACTTATAACTTAGATAAACATAACTGTACTTTGAATAATTACTTTAATATTCATACCTTGTTTTCTTATGCTTTAACATTCATTAGACCTCAAAGATTTGAATGTGTAAGTTTTAAGGGTTCTTTTAGTTCTAAAAACTTTTGATATCTTGTCTCCAAGATAAGACACATATAAAGTAAAAAATATTTGTCTTATAACTTATTTAGATGACACTTTTTAACCTTCTTCTTAATCTTATGAAGACATTATGTGAAAAAATTCTTAATTACCAAAGATAAGTACTAGAATACATTATTTGTCTTATTGATTTCTAGCCGTATTAAATATCTAAATATTTGAGATGGCCTTTATCTTGGTTGGTTTTAATACAGAAGTTTCTTTATAGTAGAACAAATATAAAATATATCTTTTGATAATGAACATTTCATTTACAACAAAAAGATTTTATACAATTTGTCTTTTACAAAAGATAAAACAAATTTTATTATATTAAAAAAAGTAAAAGGATTCATCTTTTGTTAGCAACTCCATAATCTCCCACTGGTCTTTCTGAGATATTCTCTCATGTTCACAACCTAGAGCAATACCTTATTATGAGCAATCCTCATGAACTAGTTTCCTTGTTTTGCTTTCTCCGTTTTTTTCTCTACAAGGTACTGTCGGCAGTTTCTCTTGCAGTGCCCATCCTCACTACAATAGAAACATTTTCCTTTGTCTGTAGCTTTGGTCTTTCCTTTGCGGCCAATGGAAGTTTTCTTTTTCCCTTTCCCTTTGTTCTTTTTCACTAGAATACTCTTATTCTTAGAAGAAGAAGCAACAATAGACTTTTTAAAAGATGATCCTCTTTTCTTAGCAAAGGCAACATTTACCTCTACTTCTTGTCATTTTGTTTTCAAAATGGACTGAAAAGCCTACAGCTTGTTGAGAAGTGTAGTCAGGTTGTATTCTATCTTGTTCATTAACACATTGGTGCAAAATTGCAAGAAGCTCTTCGGAAGAGACTCTAGAATAAAACCGACTTGGCTCCTCTCGTCTATGACAGCTCTGTTTACCTCTGCCACATTGAAATGGACTATCATGTCAAGGACATGTTCCCTAACAAAGATCCCTTCCTTCATTCGACAGTTATAAATGTATTTGATAGCATCATGCTTTAGGAAAAAGCACAGTTGTCCAAACATCCCACGTAGAGATTCCATAATCTCTTTGACAATACTCGTGCTTTAGTGTTTCTTAGCCAAGACATCAGATATGCTGATAAGAATGTAGGCACAGGCTTTTTCATTTGCCTTCGTCCATCTATCGTATGTTTCCCAAATAGTTCGGTTTGCATTTGAGCTAGGGATGAGAGGACACTCCTCTGTCAAAATGAACCTCAAATCGCCTATCACCAACATTGTGTTCAAATTTGATTTCCATGTAGCATAATTGTCTCCAGTTAATTTATCCGAAGCCAGCAATTGTATCAATGAACTAGTCATTTTGAAAATATAAATAAATTCTCTATTAATGAATCTCTTTTAAAGCCAATCATGTTTTAGTAAAATAATAATGTACCCAAAATTGATTCTTTTTGCAACGATATTAAAGTGAGTTAGAATAAGTGTTACTGAGGGGCAATGAAATACTCCTTCACTAAAGCAAGACGTTCTTGACTAAATACTATCTCCAGAATAACTCTTATTCATATAGTCATTTAGTTAACATTTTCGGTCAGAACTTACTAACACTTAGTAATTCTGTAAGTGTAATCCTCCATTTTTAGACTTCAGAGGTTGGCCCCAACGATGCTCCCAAATTGGAGAGTCAAGGTTGGGAATGGACCGAAGAAATCCTATCCATTTCTGGAGTTTGAGTTGTTCTAAATCCTATGTTACGACCCTCCGAGGGGATAGCCATCGTTAAACGACTAGCAAGGGCTGCCTAAAGCTAACCAGCAGGTGCAACATAGGAATCTCACGGTCTAAACCAACGAAGACACCGCAGGATGTGTTGACACATATCCTTCACCCACTTACTAGGAACTACTTCCCACATTCACCTTGATCTTGACCCCATGCAAACCCCATGCAAACACTTTCCAAATGGAGCAGTCGAGGTATAATTGACACGAAGTGTTGCATGGATCTCACAGTGTGAATTTTCTAGGGACGTGAAAGTTGAAATCAATATATCATATATTTGATTTTACAATGAATAACTTCCCCTTATTCACCTTGATATTGACTCATGCAAACACTTTTCGAATGGAGCCCTACAAGAATTTTAGGCTTTAATGTCGGTTGGAAAAAGTGAAATCGGATGTATAATGTCGATTTTGTTTTTTTTTTAAAAAAAAGCGGATCTTTAATGTCGGTTTTAAACTGACATTGTAGGTATACCTTTAATGTCAGTTTAAAAGCGACATTAACAGATCCACTTTTTTATAAAAAAAAAACGCCCACAAACCAATTTTTTCTTTGTCCCCTTGAATATTTTTTCATTTTCCCGCTTCAATTTCCCCCCCCCGACCCCCCCAACCCCCCCCTTCAGAACCACCGCGACATTACTCCAAACCCTCATCCAAGCTCATGCAAAACCCTCCATCCGAAAGGCTCTCTCTTACCATCGTCCATGCTCAGCCGTGCGAATTAGATGGTTGTCGTCCATCCATGATCCCCCGTCATCCATCCTTAGTGTCGTCTGTGGTGTTGTTCGTCCCTAGTGACTCAGATTTTGGTGAGCTTTCGATGTTTTGGATTTGGACAAATCTAGTTTTATCATTGAAAAATCTATGGTGGCATATACTTCATTGAATGAAATATTGTCTTCTCGCGGTCTTTTTGTTTCCTTCTGAGGATTTGATTGAATTCTGGCATGTGGGTTTCAGTTTTCTTTATTTCTCGATTGCACCTGATTCAGATTATAATGTTGATTATGTGTGAGTTTGGGTATCCTCATTTTGTGATTGTGATTAACCATGTCTATATCGATTTCTTAAGCGCAATTCTCCCAATTATAATGCGAGAGTTGTAGTTACAGACAAGAACCATTTTTTTAAAAATCGGCATCTCATTTCTTTTCTACTAGGGGCCTGGATAGGAGGAAGGAATTGAACTCGTTATTTTAAATATATTTGAGAAATGACAAAAATCTTTTAATTAAAGTAGTGTTCTTGGAATGAAGTGTCTGCTCGAGTAATTTGGATTTTACAGAATTCCAATTGCTTTGTCTCACATATTTTTCAAACATCATTCACAACCATTTTCTTAAAACTCACTCCAAGTCTAATTGAATCATAGGTTGCTTCATAACCATAGAACAAAATATGGAAAGTTTTAATGACATCAGTTGTTTGTCCTCCCATATAATTTTAATGACAATGCGTCTGAAGAAAGAATTTTCTTTTGAAACCTATATAAACTCTATGGTGGCGTATCCTTCATTGAATGACAAATATTCCATAGCACGAAGCTTAGCTGGTTATATTATCTCATTTCTTGAGATCTTTCTCCTTTTCAAAGATAATATTCCAAATTGGCTTGGAAATGGGCAAGAATTGTTCGGAGTTTTCTCTATTAATGTACTGGCTCCAGTTCTTCTAGCTCTATTGACCTTTATTCTTTATTGTGGTATTGAAGAGTCTTCTACTGTAAACTCCATCACGACATCATTAAAGGTATTCTTCTACTTAACCTATTAATTTATTGGAATATGATAGTACGAATTCTCTTTGTTTCTCAATGTATACAATACTTGTTGTAGGAGAAAAGATAAGGAAATTTTTAAGGAATAGAGAAATTAACTTAATTACAACTTGGTAATATTTTGGTCTTTGCAGATCTTGTTGGTACTTAGCAAGGGACTCTAGTGTGGTTAGTTTTTTGAAAGATTCCATAGTTAGATAGATTTGTGAAAGCTTTTTATAGTTTTATGTTCTGTCGTCATCTCAACATTTTAGATCTCACTCTAGACAAGGGTAGATTTACTTGGTCGAATATGTGGATTTGTGTTGCTTCTTGTAGGTTAGACAGGTTTTTCCAATCCCACAAAAAGTCACTCATAAGTTTTTACAGTCTTTTACAAACCGAACACGGAGATCTAAAATATTGAAGTCGACAATAGAATTGGATATACTTATTCGATGAAGATTGTAGAAGTACAAGGCTGGAAGAAACTTATGGTTCATTCTTTCACAATTTATATTCAATACTTCTTATAAGAGAAAATACAAGCAAACATTTCGGAAGAAAAGAAAGAAAACTAATTATATTTGGACAGCTCCCCTTTTTTTTATTTTACACTGTTGATCATCATCTAATGGAACTTCATATTTATGGAAAAACATTTCATGTCCAAAACTACTTTTAATTTTTGTTTTCTCTTTGTTCTTACAACCGCAGTTATGCATCACACTGTTTGAAAATTGCACCTCAATTTTCACTTCTTAGTTTCAACCACCCTTCACTGATTCCTATAAAGTGAAATGGTGGATTTGAGAGGCTAAGGATTTGGTATGCATTTAATAATGTTTTCAATCCGTCCACCTCCAGCATTGCAAACATCGTAAGGTAGGTTTTTTTCTATTGTCTTTCTTGTTGAGGCGGTGTATTCATTTCAATCGTGCAGATCATGAGATTTTTCGTAAAACTGCAGAAGAACGAGTAAGCTAGAAGAGAGGGTTGCTGAATTGATTGGAGCTCGGGAAGTTAAAAATTTCGATCAATTTCATAAGTCAGCTCAAAATCCTGTAAAAACAGAGGATCTTGAGTTGTTGAAGCTGATTTGGAGCTCTTGAGTGGTTTTTTAAAGCTTCAAAACTTGAGATTATTAGTTTAGAGGTTAATTTGAAGTAATATATGTGAAAACCGAAAACTAAAATGAAATTGCTAAATTTTGAAGAAATTAAAGCTAGTATTATTATTGGACAATAATCGGAAATTGAGGGGAAAATGGGGGCTGTAGTCGGATAGAGGTTAAAGAAGACCTCGCACCAGTGGCCTGTTCATGTTCCCACCATACGAATAATTGGATTACTAGAGACAAAGATAAGTTTAGGTTTCCTGAAGGTGGTACACAGGTTTCTTTAAATTCATGTTTTTTAGGTGCCAGACTTTGTTTAGTTAAAGTATTTGTCTGGTGAAGCTTTGTTTTTAAGCATATTTACTTTAGATGGCATTTTTAATCTTTAACTTCATATGGCTGATGAATATTTTCACTTTCAATCCTTTGTCTTAAACCTTTTTTGTTTGTGATCCTTTGAACAACAGTAGTCAGACAAAGATGCCTATAACTAGACACTGCCGAAGTTGGAGGGGTCTATTCAAGAAGAATTATGAAGGGATCTATACTTACCAAGTGGAGAGGGACAGTAAACTCATAGTGTTTATAAAATCATAATGTTTGTATTACTTGTAATTTATGTTTTCAAGGCCTTTTAAATTATAATTTTGTAACAGAATTTATGGATTAAATGTAATAGATTTACAATCCATACATGAATAATATGTCATAGCCACAACGTTCGATGATGATGTGTCATGTTATACTTTTTTACCAAAAAAATGGATTCGACAACGAAATTTAAAAAAATCAGACAGATTCGGGCTTCAATGTCGGTTAAGAATTTAAAAAAAAAAACACAGGATTTAATGTCCATTGCAACCGATATTTAAGACCTTTAATGTCCGTTGGAAATTTTACAAAAGATCTTTAATGTCGGTTGCAACCGACATTGAAGGCTGTGTTATTGAAGCCCTTTAATGTCGGTTTAAAATCGACATTAAAGGCAACTGATATTAAAGGGCTTTAATAACACTATCTTTAATGTCAGTTCTCAACCGACATTAAAGCCTGAATTTCTTCTAGTGAAGGTCACTCCTAGGGTGACACGAAGTGTCGCATGAACCTCACTATGGGAATTCTTTAGGAACGTAAGAATTAAAATCAAAACATCATATATTTGATTTTACTGTGAATAACTTCCCTTATTCACCTAGATCTTAATTCATGCAAACACTTTCTGAATGGAGCAATCGAGGTATAATCGACACGAAGTGAAGCATGAATCTCGATGTGAACTCTTAGTGACACGAGAGCTAATAATAACATATCGTATATGTAATTAATCTCTCACTGAAGCGTTCCACCAACATATCATATTGAATTCCCACTTGAGTGTTCTAACAACATATTATATATGCTATTAAACTCCCACTGAAGTGTTCTAACATTTGTTTGGGTATATGTTTACTTAGGTTTGTTTTGGAAAATTAAACAATCCAAGTCTAGGTTGTTTATCCAAGTAAAATGATTATATTTGGATTTAACCTACGATGTCTAGGTAATAAACTAGTTTTAAAATCTTACATCGCTCGTGTGCGCTTATAAAATCGATTAACAAAGCTTAATACGGCCATAATCCCCAAGTAGGAGGTGTTCCATAGACCGTCAACTTAAATACCCCCAACCTTATACAGGATTATATACCAATTGAGTTTGTAACCCAAGTTTTATAAGGAAACAACCTATTTTAACTATTAAAACAAGTGGTTAACCTATGTAAGCATGCAACTTATCTTTGTTATGGATTTTAATGTCTAACCAAATTTTATAGCAACTTATAAAACTTTAGACATGCTTTTGCATCCATAACATAGATATCTCATGATTTAATATAACACTTATATTAGAACAATTGAAACCCTAAACATGCATACTATATATTATAACACCTTATAACATACTTTCGATGCATGTAACATGCTTCCTATGGTGGGATTTTAAATTTACATGGCATACTATACGCATATACAAGATTTATTTAATTATAACATACATCACATGCATAAATAAATAAATACAAATTAATATGGTTTAGTCTTGGCATTCTCAAGCAAACAAAAGCCTAATTATTACATCAAACGACAAAAATGGCTCCAAAACACTTCTAGACCGCTCGAACCACCTCGAACCAGACCCAAACCTCGTATCGAACCTCCAAGACTCAAATTTTAGCTGAACCAGGCTAAATCAAGTCGAACCGAACCTCCTTGACTCGAACCGGCTAGACTTGTTCACTTGGATCCTCGGTTTGGGCTCGCGTGTGCATGTTGGGCTGGGATGAACAACGTTGCAACGCTCTCACCCTAACGTTGCGACGCTACGGGTCAACTTCACGATTCTGGGCTAGAATGATGAACAACATTGCAACGAGATTCAGCTGCAATCTTATCCAATTCTCGTTGTAGACCACCACTAAAACTTCTCTACTATCCTCTAGGAGCCGTAGATTGAGTTGTGGGACTCAAAACAAGCTTGAATTTGGGGAATTTGGAGGAGATGTTCACTAGTTCACATTGTTGAAGAAGCTTTCTTCAACCCTGAAAACTTCAGCAAAATCAGGTATTTTACATGTCCTTTCCCACTCAAATTTGAGTGTTTTTATCTAAGGAACTCAGGCAATTATGAATGCATGATAACATTCCAGGTCGACCTTCAATTTGAGTTGGAATTTGGTAATGGAATTGTTAATAAGCTAGTTAAAATTGAAAGTGGGAAAATCTCATGTTTTTGGGATTTTCCATTTTTAGTTTCTTTTTTTATGTTTTCAAAATAAAAAAATCATTATTTAATTTCAATTCTTTTAATTAAAATTAAAATTTTATTAATTTTATAACAAATTAATTCAATATTTAATTTTCTAATAAAATTAATAAATAATAATTAATTAGACAATTTTAATTAATTCTATTAATTTAATATGAAATATTAAATTAATTTATCACCAATTCCACTACCATGAATCCCTATTCATGAAATTAATATTTAAATCATATTTAAATAATAATCGATTCTCCAATTTCGTTTAATTCTAAAATTAAACGAGTAATTCTATCACATATAATTACTTATTCCCTTAATTCAATTTGAACATTTCAAATTAACTCATCATGTTACTCTAAGGCTTATTCCATTTGTAGGTTGTTCATAAAGGATGGACCCTAGCCACGCTATTGAATTAAGGATGAATGCCCTTAGCCAAATTGAATGACACATGGACCTTAGCTCCTCTTCCTAAAGGATGAAAGCCAATAGCATCAAAATTGATGTAAAATCTAAAAGAGGGTGTTTCTAAAGATATAAGGCTAGATTAGTGGCTAAGGGCTTTATACAAAGAGAGAGCATTGATTAAAGAGAGATTTTCTCACCTGTGGTAAAACAGACCTCTATCAGACTCTTATTATCAATGGTTACTCAAAATAATCTTGAATTAGATCAATTATATGTCAAGACAGCCTTCCTACATGGACATCTAGATGAAATCATATACATGGTACAACCAAAAGGGTTTGAGATTAAAAGGAAAGATCAATATTGTCTCCTAAATAAATCTATTTGTGGACTTAAATAGTCTCCTATATGCTAGTATAGAAGGTTCAATGACTACATTGAGAGCATTAGGTTCCAAAGAAGCTCCTATGATATATGTGCCTATGTTAATACAACTTCCTACAAGGACAAGGTATATTTACTCCTTATGTTGATGATATGTTGTTAGAAGGGAGTTTTAAAGAAGATTTAACTCATGTCAACGATCTCTTAAAGAGAGAATTTGACATGAAGGACATGGGACAATCAAGAAAGATTCTTGGGATTGAAATCACAAGAGGCAGATATATCTACCCTAAACATTAACTGAACAAGCTATTGTGAGAAAATCATCAGAAGGTTTAATCTAACTAATGCTAAACCTGTAATAATACCTATTGCATAACATTCCAAGCTGCCCTCAACTAATTCTCCAAAAGAAACATACACAGAACATCTAAGTTAAATGGCCATTGTCCCATATCGCCAAAATAGTGGCCAGTTTGATGTACCTCATGATCTTCACAAGACTAGACCTCTCCTATTGTGCAAGTCTCATAAGCAAATACATGTCTAATCCTGGTAAAAGATAATAAAGGCTACTACATGGATACTAAGATATCTAATTTGGCCTAAGAATGCCAAACTAACCTATTAGAGCACACAAGAAAGAGAATTAGAGTTATATGGCTATGTAAACTCTAACTTTGTAGGGGACTTAAACAAAAGTAGATCCTTATCTGATTATGCATTTCTATATGGACCTGATCTACTCAGCTGGAAAGCAAATTTACAATCAATAGTGGCCTTATCAACAACAGAGGCAGAATATATAGCACCATCAGAAGCAACCAAAGAGGGATTGTGGCTTAAGGGCTAGATGAAAGACTTTGGTATAAATCAAACAATAATAAAGATCTACTGTGACAATCAAAGTGCTATTCATCTTTCCAAAAATTCACAATACCACTCAAGAACCAAATACATAGATGTCAAACACCACTTTGTTCGAGATAAAATAGAGAAGAGAGAAGTCGAAGTGTTAAAGGTTCATACCTCTAAAATGTCTCAAATCGAAGAAGTCGCGGCCGACATATTGACGAAGCCAACCACAAAGCTCAAGTTCCTCAAATTTCATAAGCTAATTGGCTTTGATGTACCGGGAAAAGGTTAAAACCAAGTCAGTTCCGAAGAAAGAAGGTTGCATGCAATGGAATCAAAGTGGAGATTTGATGAGAAATTGAATTCCAACCGTGATTTTTCCTTATAACTAACTCTATATAACAGATCTTTCACACATATATAAAGAGATCTGAAATTAAAGTAAGTTAAGTGTGAGAAGTTTCTATAAAACAAATCAAACTTATCTTCTTGTAGCCTTCAAAAGAAATAGATCATCTCCTTCCAATGGATGTAGGCACTTTTTTGTAGAACCACATACATCGTTGTGTCCTTCTTCTTCTACTCCATCTTCTTCACATTGTTCATGAACTAGCCTCCATTTTTCCTTGAAAAATCACCATTGAAATCCATAGAGATTTAGAGAGAGGGAGAGCAATACAAAGCTTCGGAATAGAGAGATAATTGTTATTTTAGTTTAATTTTTCAGATTGATTGAAACAAATATGCGAAAGAAAGAAAATGAAAGACTCGTGTATGTTTAAAGGTGAGTTGTGTGGTCTCTCCTCCTCCATATTTTTCACCTACCTCAAATTTGAATTCTTTAAATCTAATCTTGTCTCTATTTGGGCTTGCAATCAACATTTAAATGTCCAAAAGTACAATATTGTCCACTTTGGGTACAAATCCGCATGGATTGTTAGGGACAATGAACCTTCGAATATCTCTACAATGGTATGATATTGTCCACTTTAAACATAAACCAGCTTGACTTTGCTTTTTGTGTCACCTTAAAAGATCTCATACCATTGGAGATAGTTGTCATCCCTTATAAACCTATGATAATCCTCTTAATTAACCGATGTGGGACTTTGATCATAATTCCAAAAATCCTCCCCTAAAAAAAAAAAGACAACCAAGCCTTCCTTGAAATAGTCATGTAGGAGGTAGAATCGACTGTTATGAACCATTTGGGGTTAATTTGGTGCAATTAAGAGCTAAAAAGAGTATCCATGCTTGAAAGAAGCAAAAATGATGAAATACTCCTTAAGCTGGTGCAGCGGCTGTTGGGGATAATACCCTAAACTCTCGTTGGGTCATGTAGTTTGTAAACACATTATTGAACAAATGCTTGTGATGTAATAATATATATTTTTTTTCACTTTTGTCTATGGAACATTTGATGTTTTAATTGCTTTACCACAAACCAATAAACTAAGATCCCTGGTTGTCATTGTAACTTAAGCATGTATGTGGTGGCATACAGGTGGATCATGTCTTAAGTGATAACTAAAATAGTCTGAAGTATATGGATATAGGAGGGAAACCTTATCCTGGTAACGCTACGGATGCGGCCTGCTTTGTAGAATAGTTACAAATGTTGTGACTTGCTACAGATAGTCTGATCCTGATCATTCATGTGGAGATATGCGAGCAGGGGCGTCCTATACAAAGGAGTTTGTATAAGACCGAACCACGAAGTGTTATAGTCTCGTTATATAACGTCGTTCATGACAGAGACTTTACTTCACTAGGATGACCATAAGTAACATGGCCTTAATCCTGTGTGAGTTGGGAACTTCTGTCTTTGAGGGCGGTCCTTAGATTTTCATGGGTGCAAGTGGCTAGATTGCCAACTCAAACCTACCACTTTGGGGATTCGTCTGATTTGGGAGCTGGGAACTCAGCTACACAAGATGGAATTCACTTCTTCCCCGAAGCAGAGGTAAGTAGATAGATCGTCCATTAAGGGTTAATTCCGGACCTTGAACGATGTGGCGCCACACACCTTCTCATGACCCGAGAGGTGTCCACACATAGTAGAACTATGTTGTATTGTTCATTAGAGGGATCAGTGGTACTTAAGGAGTTAGATGTAACTACAGGGGCAAAACGGTAAATTGGCCCAGTTGTACTTACGAGCATCTGTGAAGGGTTATCGTACTGTTGATTGGTTATATCCAATAGACACATAAATATATCTATGGTGAGAAAAGTGTAGTTTTCGGTCTTTTGTGAAATGTCTAACAGTTAACGGATGGTGGATCTTGTGGCTAAAGAGTTTAGTCAGCTATTCACGTACCGTTGGAGCTTCGAGCCATAAGTTCATAAGGTCCCCTTGGTAGCTCAATGGATTCAAGTTGAGAATAAGTTTTTGGGTCAGTTTAAGAGAGAGTTTGATTATATACGATATAATTAGACGGATCATTTATATATGATATAGTTGACATGATGTATAAGATACATTAATTGGAGGAAAATGATATAAATATGATTTGTTCTAGTGGAGGAGAAAAGAACTATGGTTCATATGCTGTATATGATGTGATATTAAACCACAGGTTATAAATATAATATGATTATATTTATTTATTAATTTAACAATTATGGGATAATTGTTTGCGGTTTTTTCTCCGTAACCGAATGAGTTATTAGGAGGTTGCATTCAGTTTTCATAACTGAAGGATAAAATGAAAATGGTTTTCATTTTACAAGTAGTCAGATATTCGCTCACCATTGAGTACACTACCTATCGCCTAGCAAACCGAGAGCATATACCACAGCTCAAAGTTTTCTAAATGATCGTGTACGTGTGCGCATTTATTAAATGATCGCATAGTATTACCTAAACAATCGTCTAGCATTTTCTAAGTGATCATGCACCTGAGCATTTTACTAAACGATCGTCTATATGATCAAGCCCCTTTTACTACATCGTGTACCTTTACCTAAACGATCAAGCATTTATCTATACGATAGATTCTCGATTTCTCCCACTTTCTTGGTCATGGTAAACGATCGTTCCTTCCTCCTTTCCTCTACCAAATCCAACAGAGCCCACACCTCCTGGATTCTCACTCCGAGAATACCGAGGGTTCTGAGTGGTGGGGTCTTCCCTGCTGCCTTATTCGTGAAGAGTCCGTTCGTGGGTAGATGATAACGATTTGGTGGACGATCAGTTTGGCTTGCACAGTGAGAGCGAGAGGTGCAATTCTTTGATGAGAGCGAGAATTGAGGCGAAGAAGGGTTCTTCAACTGGTACGTATCTCGTTCCTTTGTTGGTTAAAGTTTCAAAGCATGTCGTAATTTGTTGTTAATGCATAACTAGTATGTTTGATTGTGAATGCGATATTTCTGTCACAATGAGTTTGGAACGATCTTGCTTTCAGTCAGAGGTAATCTTTGATAAGAGTTCCTTCAGCGGCATCATGCGCGGTGCTCTGTGCTATGCTTAAAGGCCAAAAGCTCCAATTTGAGTAGTTGTGAGAGTGTCGTGACATTGTCCTGTGGCGTCATGACGCTCCAAACATATGTGCCAGCATCTGCATGTGTGAAGTGTTGTGCTTTATCAAGGGGGCTCCCAGCCCCCAAGTATCGCAACGCTGCACCCTAACGTCACGACATCTGTGCATTTTTGTAAAGAAAATTTTAATCATCTTGACGAGGGATCGCGTCATTTTTCCTTTCTCATACCTCATTTTCTTCTCCTTTCCACTATGAACACTTGTTTTTACCTACTTTAGTTATCTTGGAGCTTAATATCTTGTATTTTAAGGATGATTAGAAGCTAAAGGTAACGTTTCAGCTTGGGTTTGATTGTTTTCACCTCTTTAGGTTATTAGTGAGGCCTGTTCTTCATTATAGATTGTTCAAACTCTCTTGCTTATGGATTTTACTCTAAATTCTCTAGTTATGAATGATATTTTCATGTATTTGATTGACAACCAAAGATTGATTGTGGAATTCCATACTTAGATTTATCTCTTAATCATAGGTAGCAAATGGTTAGATTAACTTGCTTGTTGTGAAGTCAACCACTCATAAGTAATGTTTTAATCAACCTTGATGTAAGATCATATTGAATGAGTTAATTAGACAACGGAAATTAATTCGTTCATCCTAGCAAATTCCCTAAAGCTTAATGTGATTAGTTAATATACTTAGAGCGGATTCGGCTTCACATGTTAGCTAATTAGATAATTAGAATGATAATTAGGATTCTAATTAATTTGGCTAGACTTCAGCAAAGATGTTTGATCTAGAGTTCAGTGACCAATTAAACTAATTGGGGAAACATCACATCAAACCTGAGCTAGATCTTTTCATAATTTCACAAATCTCTTTCTCCTATTCTCATTTAAATTTTCACGCAGCTTATTTTCAATTGCAAACAATTCCAATCAACAAACCCCCTCTCCCCTTTGTTACTATACGATAGGCTCTTTAATTAAGGATTCATTGTGGCTCCCTATGGCTCGTCTCCGTACTTCACTTTACCATCTATTGTAGAGTAAGGCATAAAAACATTATCTTATTTGTATTAGAAGGTTTACGACGCCCTTTTGGTCCGATCAATTTCACTAAAAGGCATGACTCTAATACCACTTGTTAAGAAAAACAGATCACCAAATATCTCCACAATTGTATGATATTGTCCACTTTGGGCATAAACCTACATAGCTTGTTAGGGACAACGGATCTTCAAATATCTCCACAATGATGATATTATCCACTTTGAGCATAAACCTACTTGACTTTGCTTTTAGTTTCACCCTAAAAAGCCTTATACCATTGGAGATAGTTGTCCTCCTTTATAAACCTGTGATCATCCCCTTATTTAACTGATATTGGACTTTGATCACATTTCCAACAATCCTTCCCTTGATCAAAGGAACATTAAGCATTTCTTTAAATAGTCATCTGATCTCCAAATTACAGTTGAGAGCACCACTAACTTAACCACGAAAGTAGTCATCCTTTCGTATTACACTTGAACATATTGCCCGGACCATCAAGTCTTTCTTTAAATAGTCATCTAATCTCCGAATTACACTTGAGCACACGGTTAACTCAACCATAGAGTAGTCTCCCATCTGAATTGCACTTGAGCAAACAACTCGTTTGAAGGCTTAACCACGGATGGATGTTTTAACCATGACTACATCTTTCAAGACTCCCACTTCTTTGTTTAACACCCGAAGAGTCCACTGAAGAGCATGGCTCTAATACTAATTTGTTAGGGACAACAGGCTTCCTATATCTTCACAATTGTATGATATTGTCTACTTTTGGCATAAACCAATGTGACTTTGCTTTTGGTTTTACCCAAAAGGTCTCATACCATTGGAGATATTATTCCTCCTTTATAAACCCATGATCATCTCCTTATTTAACCGATATGAAAATTTGATCGCATTCCTAACACTAATGAGAGAAATGTAGATGGTAAATTACGACATCTAGCAATCTCCCTGACTTGGAAGTTAGTAATTTTTATCTGGCCAAACTTTGATTTTGAACGTAAAAATATTTGTTTAGCATCATCAATTAATAGAATAAATCCACACGGTGAAATGAAGTCTAAAAATAATTGTTGATTAGTAGTGATGATTATTTATTATCTTCCACCATGGTTATGTATCAAAAGAAAGTTCATGATCCCATTAATGTTGATTTCGCGTGCAAAGCAACCAATGAATGACATTGGCACATATTTAACACCACTAATTGAAGATTTAAAACTTTTATAGTAAAGTGGTGCTAAATGTTACGATGTTTAGCAAGAACTTTTCAACCTAAGAATAGTTTTATTGTGGACAATCAATGATTTTTCTGCATATGGAAACCTTAATTAATGTATTGTTACTGTCCCGTTTGACTCTAAACGGTAATGGAAACCATAACAATAAATATGATAGACTTATAATTCTATGTAAATATGATCAAATGCAATTCAATAATATTTGCGATTGTGACCTATTACGATTGATCTATCAATGGAATCCCATTACGATTACAACAATTTCATAACTGATTGATAAAATGTGACCTAAATTAAAATAGTCACTTTCTTTGAACTTTAGTTTTAAATACCTAAAAAATATGAGAAACCTTGTCTCTTGGACCGTGCTTATCTCGAGACTTTTCCAATATGATCATGTGTGGATGTGTGCTTCCTTATATTTTCAAGAATGTTCGTAGATCACAAGCCCTCAATAAGTTTACAATTGCAAGTTTGCGCCCCCCCCTTTTTTTGGTTCCTTGTTACTCAAAAGATGGTGTTTTTATTGATAGTAAAGATGATTCTTGGACTATGTTCAAGAGCCTAGAAAATCCCAGTCTTATAATGTAGAACTCGGTGTTTACAGGGTTTTGTTTCCAACAACTCGATGATTACAGATTTTATATCACCAAGTGGTTCCTGGAACTTTAATTTACTAAAGTCAGCTTTGCTTCTGGAAGATGTTGAAGTGACTAAGAGAATCCTCCTAAGTTCAAAGCTACAAGATAGATTGATTCGACACCTTGAAAAAAAAAAGGGACCTACACCGTTAAAAGTGGTTATAAAGCTTTTATTAACTCAAATTTCTCTTGCCTCTCCATGTGAGAATGTAATAGAGAAGGTTTGATCCAAGCTATGGTAGTTTAAGATCCCCAACAAGATTAAGCATTTCATCTGGAAGTGGCTTAGTAATATTTTAACTACAGGGATGAATCTTCTTGAGAGAGGTGTTAATATTGTACCTCTATGTCACATGCAAAAGAAATTTGGAGACTCACTTTCTAATGTCTAGTTTGTGACATTGACTACCAGAACAGTTTTATTCATAGATGGTTATAATTAAATTCAAAGTTGTTCTCGAGAGGAATTAAAACTTATCTCAACTACGTGTTGGTCGATTTGGTCGAATAGGAACAACTTACTTTAGCCTCGTTTGATAACTATTGGGAATGACTTTCGGCGAAGGCCTATAGCAAAAACAAGAGGAAGTGGGAAAGGTATTACCCCACATTGGAATTATTAGCAAACCCAAGTCGGTATAAATATAAAGACATACAAAGGAGCTTCCAACTTATAAATGTAGTGGAAATAGAGACTTTCCTTCGCATACACACTACCACCGCTACTCGTGTTGGTGGGTTCAAGCAACCCCTTGCATGAAAAAGGATTTCACTATTTTTATTAAAACTTTTCTATTAAATTGATAGGGATTTAGCACCAAGGTCATCTTCCACGACACAACAACGATTGACATTTGATTTTTAGTTTTTGAAAATTAAGCCTATAAATACCATTTCCTTTTGTTATATGTTTTTAAAAACCAAGACAAAATTTGAAAACTAAAAAGTTTTTAAAAAACTTGTTTTTGTTTGTACTCTTGCGCTTAAGAAAGATGCAAACCATTACAAGAAAACGAGAGAAATAGGCTTAATTTTGAAAAACCAAAAATAGAAAACGAAATAGTTATCAAATGGGACCTTTATAATTGCCCTATTCCTAAGATTACCTCAAAAATACCATTGTATCCAAGATTATCCTCATGAATGCAATGTGGTTAGAAATCGCTCATAAAGTCACAAAACATGTTATCTTCTAAAACTTTGTCTTCGAATCACGATTCCGATTGGTATCGGTCGCCTATTGGTTCGCTAAAACTCAATGTGGATGCGACTTGGAAGTTTAGTGGCCACTTCAGTGAACTTGAGTAACGTTGATCATTATGCTCCTCCTTTGGCTGAGATGTTAGCCATTTTTCATGGGGTTGGACTTGTTTCTCTCTTCTCATGTTTGATGCTTTTTGTTGAGTCCGATTACCTTGAAACTATTCATATGATTTTGAAGAAATTAGACTCCTAAAGCGATGTATGGGTTTTGTTAGAAGATACTTGGGATTCCTCTCTTCATTTCCGAACATTTCCTTCTTGCATGTTTATAGAAAGTGTAATTTGTTAGATAATTCTTTGGTAAAGAGTGTTAGGTTTTTATGCTTGACAAATGATTAGATGGGTTCTTTTTTAGAGTGTGTTTTTAATATGGTTGTAATTGATCTTTCTTTAGGATTTGCTCGAGGCATAATAATATTAGTATATTGTGCTAAAAAAAGGTTATTATTATTATTACTATTTAGAAATAGAAAAAAAAAAAAAAACACAATAATCAAATATATTTTTTTGTTTTCAATTTTTTAAAAACCGAAGAATAAAAAAATTACTAAACATGTTTTTGGTTTTTTTCTTTCTAAAAATTGAAAACAAAAAATTATAGCTAAACAAGTATGGTTTTTGTTTTTTAAAAAATTAAAGAACTAAAAATAGAAAATCAAGACTCCATTCGATAATTATTTTCTTTTTTGTTTATAATTTCTAAAAATTAAGCATATAAACCTTCATTCTATTTCAATATTTTTTACTATATCATCTACCCTTTACCATTGTTTTTAAAAAACCATCCCAAATTTTTCAAAAACTTATTTTTATTTTTAAAATCTACCTAAGAATTCAACCTGTAAATTATCATGATAAATTGAGAAAAAATAGGAAAATTATAAAAGGTAACAAAATAAGGAAAAATATCTATCAATATAGGACCATTTAAAAATAATTGTAAGTATGGGTAATGTTGACCAACCACCTTTTAATTTTTTTTTCAATTTCCAAGTTTGTCCATCTCTATTCCTCTTCTTTTTTCTTTTTTCCTTTTTCTTCTCTCTTCGTCTATGTTCTCCATTCTTTTTTCCCCATTTCTTCTTCTCAGTTGTTGGGTGTTATCCATTCTCTCTCTCTCTCTTTTTTTTTTTTTTTCATTTGGCTTCAATTTCTTTTGTTTTTTTGTTTTCCATGGCTTACTTTTACTTTTTATTTTCTCTCTTTCTTTTTTCATTGTTAATTTTTGATTTTCTATCTTCAAATTTTTCATTGTTAATCTTTTATTGCTTACTTTTACTTTTTAATTAAAAATTGATTAATTATAAAAAATTGAGAAAACTAGATTTCAAACCAAGGAATTAAAAGAACTATTTTTCTCAATTTCTAAAATTTGAGATCTTTTTCAGAAAAGAAAGGAGAAATAGGAAGGTTACAAACGGACCCATTTTTTTTATGGGACCTTAAAAGTATGAAATTTAACGGTGTTAAACTTCTGTCACTAATAGCATGTGATATCAATAATGTACTTAGTTTATCGGTGATAGGGTTCCTATCACTAACAAACTATGTGAATCAATGATATAATTTAGGTAGATATTGTAATATTTGTGTATCAGCAATATCAATTATCAGTTATATTAGTGATAGAACTTAGATAGATATCAGTCATATTCATGTATGAGTGATATCGAACTTAAGTAGATATCAGTGGTATCGAACTTAAGTAGATATCAGTGATATCGAACTTAAGTAGATATCAGTGATATCGAACTTAAGTAGATATCAATGATAGAAGTCTATTAGTGGTAAAAGTCTATCATTGACAATCATGATAAAAGTTTCTTGATAATAGCTACTAATAGCTTTGAACGTTAAAATTTCAAAATTGATATTCATTAATGAAAGTCTATCAGTGATAGCTATTAATATTTTCTATCATTGATAACTTAATCTTTGATGATTTTTTTCACAACTAATAACCACTTATAGAAGTTTATCATTAATAATCAACTTAATGAGTTTAATTAATAAAGTTTAATCTCAAACTAAAGTGTAAGTGCGATGTCTGATAACATGTTATTTGATGGTAAAAAGAAATGACAAAAGTTGTCTCTGATAGCATGTTATCGTTGGTAGAAGCTATCACAGATAACCACGATATAAGTGATATTAGTGATATCGGTGATAGCACCTAGGTAATATCCATATATCGATGAATAAATAATATAAAAAACGATTCCATTTAATGAGTCTATCATTGATATCCATTGCTAAAAGTTATCGATGATCCTACTGATAGAAGTTATCAGTGATAGCCACTAAAAGAAGTTATCATTAATAGAAGCTATCGGTGGTATCCATGCATCGGTTATATGACTTACTTAGGTATAAATCAATTAAAGGAATGAAATTAATGATATTGGTGATATGACTTATGTAGATATCATTGATAGTCACTTATAGACATCTCATCAATAAACTACTATTACTTATAGTTTTAAATGTTGATTTTTAAAAGATAATGGTTTCCTTTCAAAGCTGATAACTACTTATAAAAGTCTATCATTACTAACCACTTATAGCGCTAAGTATTAACATTTCAAATTTGATTACAATTAATGAAAGTGTATCAATGATAGTCACTAATAACTGATAGCAAATTAAAAGCTAATATTTTAAGTATTGGTATTTCAAGATTGTATTAATATTTCTCAAATTGGAAGCTATCATTGATTGCTATTATCAGTTGTTATCATTGATAGTTACTATCAGTGGTAGCTTTCAATTTGAGAAAATCAAAAGAAGAAGTGTGAAATGGGTCGCGCCTGGGCTTTCTAGTCATTTAGCAATATGCCTATCCACAATAGCTGCTATCAGTGATTTTTTATACTAATTTTGTGTCATATCACTAATATATTTATCTTTGTACTACATCTTTTATTATTTTGGACCTAATTTTTATTTTTGCAACTAGCCAAAAAAATAAGCTTAATTTTCAAAATGTAAAATTGTTTTGGAAAAAATACCATTTTGGTCCATTGAAGAATATGTGCATTTAGTCCCTCACGTTTCAAATTGGCCATTTTGGTCCCTAAGTTTTGAAGAATATATGCATTTAGTCCCAAGTATTTCAAATTGGTCATTTTGGTCCCTGAGTTTTTGAAAATGGGATTAAAAGGCCCCTCTCTAAAAAAAACACTTTTAAATTTAATATAAAAAATTACAAATGATTATGTGGCAAGATGACATGTAAATTTTTTAAAATTTTTCTTTTTCTTTCTCCCTTCTCTCCTATCTCCCCCTCTCCTTCCTCTCCTCCCACTTCATCCTCTTTCTCTCTTGTACTCTCCTACATCTCCATTACTGATCTAAAACAATCTCCACCATCTCCATTCATAATCTAAAATCAATCATAGTAAAAATCATTAGTTAGGTAACTGAAACTTTTATAGTATATCTTTTCTTCACATAAAGTTCTCCATAGTACAGAGGCATGTCTAATAACATTTAGATAGTTTATTGAACCAATGGAATATATGATGGGGTTTGTTCCCTAAAGTCTCATGTCCTGTAGTTTGTAAACAACTTTGTAAGAATGCTTGTGATGTATAATATATATGATATTTACTTCACTTCTTGACTTTGCACATGTAGATGTTTTTATTTTACCACAAACCAATAAACTTAATATCCCTGGTTGTCTTTATGTAACTTAAGCATATATTTAGTGACATATAAGTGGATCATATCTTAAGTGACAACCAAAATGGTCTATAATATATGGATATAAGAGGGAAACCTTATCCTGGTAACACTATGGATGCGACCCGCTTTGTGGAATAGTTACAAGTATTGTGACTTGTCACAAATGGTCTGATCCTGATCATTCGTGTAGGGGACATGTGAGGGGAGGTGTCCTATACAAAGAGTTTGTATAAGATCTAACATCGAAGTGTTAAGGTCTCATCATATAACTCTGTTCATGATAAAGACTTCACTTCACTAGGATGACCATAGGTAACATGACCTCAATCCTAAGTGAGCTAGGAACTCCTGCCATTAAGGGCGGTCCTTTGATTTGCATGGGTGCGAGTGGCCAAAGTGCTGACTCGAACCTACCACTTTGGAGATTTTTCTGATTTGGGAGCTGGGAACTCAGCTTCACAAAATGGACTATGTTGTATTGTTCATTAGAGGGATCAGTGGTACTTAAGAAGTAAGATGTAAGTACAGGGGCAAAACGGTAAATTGGCCTAGCTATACTTACGAGCATCTGTGAAGGGTCATCATACTGATGATTGGTTATATCCAATGGACATAGAAATATATCTATGATAAGAAGAGTTCAACTGTCGGTCTTTAATGGAATGTCTGGTAGTTAACGGATGGTGGATATCGTGGCTAACAAGTTTAGTCAGTTATTCACGTATTGTTGAAGCTTTGAGCCATAGGTCCATAAGGTCCCCTTGGTAGGTTGGATACAAGTTGAGAGTCAGTTTTTGGATCAGTTTGAAATGTTCAAATTGACAAGAGGGAGTTCGATTATATATGATATAATTGAACTAGTTCGATTATATATGATATAATTGAACTAGTTCGATTACATATGATATAATTAACTTTATGTATGAGATACATTAATTTGGAGAAAATTGGATGTAAATATGATTTATATCTAGTGGAGGAAAAATACTATGGTTAGTATCTGACATTAGTCCATAGGTTATGAATATAATGTGATTATATTCATTGACTATTAATTGGACGGTTAAGGGATAATAGGTCGGCGTCTGTTCTATTTTCATAATGGATGAGTAAGTTGAAGAATCGCTTTGAGAAGCTTAAATAGCTCGTGGGGTGTTAAGCATTGGATGCGTAGACATTGTGTTGAAGAGTATCATCGCTTAGAAAAACTTGTGCCTATATGATAGTGCTTGAACAATCGTTTACCTATACGATAGTGTTGAGCGATCGTTTAATGCTTACACCCGCACTTACACCCATGCGTTATTTACTAAACGATCGTTTACCTTTTCCTAAGTGATCGTTTAGTGCCCGATATTTACTAAATGATCGTATAGACGATCGCTTACCTTTTCCTACACGATCATATACTTTACCTAAATGATCAAGCATTTTTTCTATACGATAGACAAGCCTATCTTCCACTTGCTTGATCGTTGTATACGATCTCCCTTTCTCCTTCCCTCTATCAAATCCGAACAAAGCCCACCCTTTGGATTCTCACTCCAAGAATACTGAGGGCTCTGAGTTGTGGTGTCATCCTCATTTCCTTTTGTTCGTGTGGAGACTGTTCGACATAGACGATTGGATTTTGCTGAGCGATAGCTTACCCTCTCAGCGAAAGCGAGATTTGCTGTGAAGAATAAGTCTTCAACTGGTATGATCTCTCGATCTCTTATTATTGTTCCTTTGAGCATGTCAATAATTTAGCATTATGAATGCATATTAATATGTTTGAATGTATATGTGAAAATTCTGTCACAATGAATTAGAAAGATCCGCTTCCACTCGTAGGTACTCTTGAATAAGAGTTCCTTTAATATAGTGTTTAAAACCTGAGCTACCTCAGAAAATAGCCCCAATCTTATGCAGTTCAGTTCAATACAAATTTAATATATATATATGTGTGTGTGTGTGTGTGTGTGTGGGTATAACATGATAAGGCAGAAATTTTTCAAAATTGCAAACCCCTCTTTTCCACATATCTTGTTTCTTTCACCAAAATAAAATTCAACAAGAGAACAATTAAAGAAGCTTGTTGCAACTCTAGCTTTTGTACGAATCTGGATGTATATATACCCCATGTTTATAATATACACTATTGAAACCAGCTACCTTCCGACGATGAAACTCGATAGCAACGAACAGTCAAGAACTGACAGTTGTAAAAAATGTGGAACCTGCAAAACAAATACTTTTTACAGGTTGGGTCATAGATCTCGCTCTCTTTAAGATGTTTCATGGCTCTGCCCAGATGTGCAAGCAAGTCAATAGTATTGCCACATCGCCCCCAGGATAAAACTGCCCCAAAAAAGGTCTCAATCGAAAATGCACCGTTACCCACCGAAAACTCACACCCTTTTCAGACCTAGTCACTTTTATGCCTAAGATTACACTCGCTTCTCCTAAGTCTTTCTTGTCCAAGTTTTCACTCAATGTAGATTTCACATCATTTATGACGTGCAAGTTCAACCCAAAAATTAACAAATCATCTACATATAGACATAGGATGGTGCAAAGATTATTTCCAACTCTATAGTAGATGCATTTTTTACTTTCATTAACCTTGAAACCTTTAGATAGGATTAGGTTATCAAACTTTTCATGTCATTGCTTAGGAGCTTGTTTCAGACCATAGAGAGATTTATCTAGTTTACAAACCCTATTTTCTTGACCATGGACTACAAAACCCTCAGATTGTTCCATGTAAATTTCTTCTTCAAGTTCATCATTTAAGAAGGCGGTCTTACATTTATCTGATGTACTACGAGGTTATAAAGGGCAGTGAGAGAGAAAAAAACACAGATTGAGGTAATTCTAGTGACATGAGAGAAGGTGTCAAAGAAGTCTATATTTTCTCTCTATCTAAAGCCCTTTGCCACTAACCTCGTTTTAAACTTGTCAATTGTTCTATCAGGTTAAGTTTCTTCCTTAAGATCCATTTGTACCCTATTGCCTTGAAACCTAGGGATAGGTCTACTAAGTGTCAAGTCCTATTTGACTCAATAGAGTCCATCTCACTATTTATGGCTTCTTGCCATAAGTTGGCATCTACAGAGGATAAGGAAACTTTTAGGTCTTTAAGATCTTCTTCTACATTGTAGGTCTGAAAGTTATCCCCCAAATTCTTGGCGGTTCTAGTTCTTTTGCTTCTTCTATATTCTGGGTCGGCTTTCTCTGTAGAGGTAGGGTTTCTAACTAGGGTTAGACTACTGAATCCCCAGCCTCCTTTCTAACTATGGTTAGACTACTGGATCTCCAGCCTCCACTATTTCTCTATTTAAAAGGAATTCTATCCTCAAAGAAGTTGGCATCATTTGACTCAATGATCACTTGGTTTACTAGATCATAGAACCTATAAGTTTTACTATTCATGGCATAACCTATAAAGACGCATTCATAGGCTCTACTAGCTAGCTTTCTTCTTTTAAGGTCTGGAATCCTTACAAAGACTAGACAACCCCATGTTCTAAAATATGACAGGTTTGGTTTCTTATTCTTAAGGACTTCGTAATATGAAGTTGTGTTTTTAGACTTTGGTATTCTATTGAGGATATAACACACGGTAAGGATGATTTCACCCCACTAATAAGACGCGGCTCCTGAATTAAGTAAAATAGCAATTACTAGCTCAGCTAAAGTTCTATTTTTCCTTTCAGCTTTTTCGTTCATTTCTGAAGAGTAAGGTGTACTCTTTTCGAATATTATTCCATGAGAGTTAAAGAACTCATTAAAGCTATTTGAGTTGTACTCAGTTCCTCTATCACTACGAAATCTTTTAACCTTTCTATTAAAATGATTTTCTACTTCAGTTACAAACAATTTGAAGGCATAAAAAACAGTACTTTTGTTTTTCAGCAAATAAACAAAAATAAAATTTGAGCAATCATCAATAAAGATAATAAAATATCTTTTATTGTTCCTAGTCAAGATCCCATCAAATTCACATAAATCAAAGTGAATTACATCTAGAGGCTCAGAAATCAAAAGTATAAATTGAAGGAACTCTTAACGAAGAGCATCCATAAGTGTGTTCGGATCTTTCCGATTTCATTGTGACCAAAATACAACATACACATTCTAACAGATAATTATGCAATTTAACACTAATTAACGGCATGCTTTGATAAATAAAAACAAGGGATTGAGTTCACATACCAATTGAAGACTCTTTTCAATCTCGAACTCAATGCAGCGGAAGAACCTCTACGTTCTTTATCACTCAGCAAACTAGTCGGCTATGGCAGCACGATCATTTACACGAACGGCAGCAACACGAACAAGCACGAGCAAGCAGAAGCGGAGATGACACCATCAGTTGGAGCCCTTGGTATTCTCAGAGTGAGAATCCAAATAATGGTCTTTGGTGAATTTGGTAGAGGTCGAAGGAACAGGCTGATCGTGTAGACGATAAGCAAGTGGGAGATAATGCTATCGTGCAGCTAAGCGATCGTCTAGTAATAGGTAAATGATCGTTTAGAAAACGTGGCACGCTAGGAAATCGTTTAGGAAAGCTAAGCGATCGCTTAGAGAAAGGCATATGATCATTTAGACATGAGGTGTGAGATCGTTTAGACGATGAGACTCTACCGTATAGGCTCTCAGCTAGGCGACCGATACTCTTTCACAACGATTGCGAATATTTTTGAACTATTTGCCTAATGAAACAAATTTTCATTCTATTCTTCGAATACAACAACCGAATTCGACTTCTCCCACTAACGCACGATTGGGGAGAATATTTCAACCAATTATCTCATAATGAATCAATTTAATAATAAATGAATATAATCATATTATATTCTTACCCTATAGTTTGATATCACATATCTACTATAGTAATTTCTCCTGCACTTGATATAAATCATATTTATATATAATTTCCTCAAAAATAATGTATCTCATACATTTAGCCAATTATATCATATATAATTAACCAGTTCAATTATATCATATATAATCGAACTCTCTCTTGTCAATTTAAACATTTCAAACTGACCCAAATACTGATTCTCGACTTTATCCAAGCTACCTAGGGGACCTTATGGATCTGTGGCTCGAAGATCCAACGGTACGTAAATAACTGATTAAACTCTTTAGCCACGAGATCCACTATCCGTTAACTACTAGGCATTCCATTAAAGACCAATAGCTGAACTCTTCTTACCACAAATATATTTCTGTGTCCATCAGATATAACCAATCATGAGTACGATGACCATTCACAGATGCTCGTAAGAACAGCTGGGCCAATTTACCATTTTGCCCCTGTAGTTACATCTCACTCCTTAAGTACCACTGATTCCTCTAATGAATAATACAACATGGTCCAACTATGTGTGAACACCTCTCCGACCAAAAGAAGGTGTGTGGCACCGCATCATTCAAGCCCTGGAATCAGCCTTTAAGGAAGCTATCTATCTACTTGCCCCTGCTTCGAGGAAGGATTGAATTTCATCTTGTGTAGCTGAGTTCCCAGCTCCTAAATCAGACGAATCACCAAAATGGTATATTTGAGTCGATGACCTGGCCACTCGCACCCATACAAATCAAAGGACCGCCCTCAATGGTAGGAGTTCCCATCTCACTCAGAATTAAGTCATATTACCTATGGTCATCCTAGTGAAGTAAAGTCTCTGTAATGAACGGTGTTATATAACGAGACGTTAACACTTCGTGGTCGAGTCTTTACAAACTCTTTGTATAAGACTCCCCCGCTCGCATGTCCCCTACACGAATGATCAGGATCAGACCATCTGTGATAAGTCACAACACTTGTGACCATTCCACAAAGCGAGTTGCATCCGTAACATTACCAGGATAAGGTTTTCCTCTTATATCCATATACTACAAACCATTTTGGTCATCACTTAAGACATGATCCACTTGTATGTCACCACATACATGCTTAAGTTACATATAGATAACTAGGGATTTTATGTTTATTGGTTTGTGGTAAAGCAAATAAAACATGCAACTGAGCAAAAACAAGATGTGAAGTAAAATATCATATATTATACAACACAAGCATTCATATAAATTGTTTACAAACTACAGGACACAAGATGTTAGGGCATCAACCCCAACAATCTGCCACTTGTCCTAAAGCGAAGTGGGGAGTACATGAAACTAGTACAAAACAATAAACTAGGGCATAAAAGCCCAGTACAAGAAAATCTCCCACTTGCCCTAGTCTAACCGTGGGTGATCCTATAGACCCATGCTCTGAAAGTGACCCTCAAAACTGTAGCCGTAAGAGCCTGCATAAACAGGTCGGCAACATTGTGCTCCAAAGCGATCTTCGTGACGATCACATCCCTTCAATGCACTATCTCGCAGATCAGATGATACTTTCGCGCTATGTATTTGTCGTGCCTGTAAATCCTAGACTCCTTGGAGTTCGCCACTGCTCCACTATTATCAGAATATAAGGTAATGGGCCTAGACATATATGGAACAACTTCCAGTTGTATTAAAAACTTTCTAAGCCAGATGGCCTCCTTAGTAGCTTCGCAAGCCGCTACATACTTCACCTCCATCGTGGAGTTGGCGATGCACCCCTGCTTAGTGCTTCACCACACTACAGCTCCTCCGTTAAGAGTAAAGACTGACCCTGATGTGGACTTGTGAGAGTCCTTATTAGTCTGAAAGTCAGAATCTGTATATCCAGTAAGGATCAAATCCTTAGATCCATACACGAGCATGTAGTCCCTCGTTCTCTGAAGATACTTAAGAATGTTCTTCAATGCAGTCAAATGACCCTGGCCTAGGTTAGACTGATACCTACTGACTATGCCCACAGTATAGCAAATGTCTGAACGAGTACAGATACATCAAACTGCCAACGACAGACGCATATAGGACCCGTCTCATCTCCTTAACCTCTCGAGCCGTCTAAGGACATGTCCTTAGACAAAGTGACTCCATGCCTGAATGGCAGTAGGCCCCTCTTAGAGTCCTACATCAAGTACTTGAGCAACATCTTGTCAATGTACGATGCCTGAGACAGTGCTAGCACTTTGTTCTTACGATCCCAAAAGATCTGTATACCTAGAACAAACTGAACCTCTCCCAAATCTATCATTTGAAATTGAGTCGCTAGTCAGTTCTTAATTGCAGTCAATAGACCTACATCATTCCCAATGAGTAGTATATCATCTACATACAATACTAAGAAGACTACTGAAGCGTTGATGATCTTCTTGTAGACACAAGGCTCATCAACGTTTTGGTCAAATTCATACGATTTGATCATAGTATCAAACCGTATGTTCCAAGATCGAGACACCTGTTTCAGCCCGTAAATGGATCGATTCAGCTTGCAAACATTTTGCTCTTGACCTTGGGCTATGAATCCCTCGGGTTGCACCATATAAATGGTCTCCTCAAGATTTCCATTCAGAAAGGCCATCTTAACGTCCATTTTCTAGATCTCATAATTATAATAAGCTGTAATGGACATGAGGATTGTGGATTGACTTTAACATGGCAACAGGCGAGAAAGTCTCCTCATAGTCAACTCCCTCTACATAGGTATAACCATTTTCCACAAGTCGAGCCTTGAAAGTTGTACCTTCCTATCAGCACCCCGTTTGCACTTGTAGATCCATTTACAACCTATAGGTCTTACCCCATCAGGCTGGTCTACAAGATCCCATACTGATTTGAAATACATCGACTCCATCTCGAGATCCATGGCTTTGACCCATTCATTTCGGTCAACATCCTCCATTGCCTTCTGATAAGACAACGGGTCCTCAACATCACCATCTGCTACCATAGCAAGGATTTCCGTGAAACCCAGATAGCAAACGGGAGGGCGATAGAGAGAAGAAAGAGGTATTCCAAACCAAAAGGATAGACATTCAACAAGGAGAAGGTCACGCCCAACGGCTTGTTGTTAAGGGTTTAAGTAAGACTGGATTGGATGAAAACATTGATTATATGCTTAACCCTCCCACTACGTCAAGGTTCCCTCAATTCTTGAGGTGGAACCGACCTATAAGATGAACTCCCATCAATAACTCTTGCTGATGTAGCAGGCTCTTTAAAAACTCTTGTTGAAGTGTCAGTAGTTTCATTGGAAAGCTCACGCAGCACGACTTTACTTCGTGGACTGTGCTCCCTTATATGATCCTCCTCCAGGAAAGTAGCGTTCATGGAAACAAAAACCCTATTTTCTGATGGATCATAAAAATAACCCCCTCGTGTATCTTTGGGGTAGCCTACAAAGAGGCATAACCTCGACCATAGTTCTAACTTCTTGGGATTTTCCTGATCATGTGTGCAGGGCAACCCCAAATGCGGAAGTGACGTAAACTAGCTTTAGGCCTGTTCCACAACTCCAGAGGTGTTCTTGCAGCACTCTTAGAGAGAACACAGTTGAGTATGTATACCACAGTCTCCACTGCGAAACCCCAAAACGAGTCCGGTAAGGAAGCATAACTCATCATCGAATGAACCATGTCCAACAAGGTTCTATTTCTCCTTTCCGCTATACAATTCTACTGAGCTGTACCCAATGCTGAGAGTTGGAAAACGATTCCATGTCCTATCAAATAATCCTGGAATCCTAAGTCCAAAAATTCTTCACCTCAATCTGATCAAAGTGTTTTAATCTGTCTATCCAATGCGTTTTCAACTTCAGCCTTGAACTCTTTGAACTTTTCAAAGGATTCAAACATCCGTTGTATAAGATAAACAAACTCATACTGAGAGTAATCATCACTAAAACTGATAAAATACTCAAAGCCACCTCAGGCTCGCACATTCATAGGACCACAAAGGTTAGAATGTACTAACTCAAGAGGCTCTTTGGCTCTATAACCTTTTCTAGTAAAAGGTCATTTAGTCATCTTACTCTCAACGTAAGACTCGCACACCAGTAAAGAATTTTCTTCTAACTCACTTAGAAGTTCTTTCTTCACCAATCTCTCAATCTTATTGAGATTGATGTGCCCTAAACGAAGATGCCAAAGATGAGCATTTTCTTTTGGAGAAATACGTCGACGTTTTGTTTAAGTTACGGTAGTTTTAAACAATTCTATATTATGGAGGGAATTAATGGCTAACAGCCTTAGCACATATAAATTACTTTCCAGATTTGTTGTATAAATAGTAACATCATCTTTATGAATAAACATTTTATCCACATTGAAAGAAACAATATATTTACATTGTAAAAAGCAGTTTATAGAAATGAGGTTTCTCTTAAGTTCGGGAACAATATATACATCATTCAAAACTAGAAACATATTATGTAAAGCTAATTAGAGTCCTCCCACTGCCACAGTTGAGACGACGTGCCCGGTGCCTACTCGCATCGTCATCTCACCAGCCTCCAGCTGTCGCCATGATCTAATCCCCTGAAAAGAAGAAAAAACGTGATTAGTGGTGCCCGAATCAATTATCCAGGCAGAATCATCATTCTCCACTAAACAAGTTTCAAGTACAAGTAAATCATATTCACCTTTATCTACCTTGGCCTTAGCCTTGGCGGCCTTCATTTCTTTCAGCTAGAGAAGACAGTTCCTTTTCCAATATCCATCTTGGTTGTAACGGAAAACATTTTCCCTTTTCAACCGGTGGTGGACACTTTCTTGGGGCGACCGGTGGCGGGTTAGCAGGTGTCTTTCCTTTTCCCTTACCAACCTTCTTCTTCTTCCCCTTTGCGGAGTTAAAAGTAGAAGATGCAGATTTGGTTCCTGAGATCGAACCTCTATGGAACGTCCATGAGGATGAAGCAACATTTACCTCATCCTTCTTCCTCTCCTTACTTTTGTAAAGATTGGTAGGTCTACAACTCATTGAGGAGAGTTGTAAGGTTATATTTCACTTTGTTAAGAATCACATTACTAACAAAGTGCAGGAAGCTCTTCAGGAAAGAATGAAGGATTATGTTAACTTGGTTGCTTTCATCGATGGTAGACTCATTCAACTCCGCCACATTAAAGTGTACCATCATGTTAAGCACATGTTCACGAACAGAGGTGTCTTCTTCCATTTTGGAGTTGAATATGTACTTAAGAGCCTCATGCATAAGTTGTTCAGATGGTTGTCCAAACACACCCGCAGGGACTTCATGATCTCACATGCTGAGACCATAGGCTCATGTTTCTTGGCCAAGACTTCAGAAAGACTTGCCAAGATAAAGGCTCGGGCCTTCTCATTCGCCCGTGTCCATCGCTCGTATGCCTCTCGAACATTTTGAGTGTAATTGGGAGCTGAAATAGGAGGACAGACCTCCGTAAGAGTGAACATGAGATCCTCGATGATAAGAATCATTGTGATCATGTGTTCCATGTCGAAAAGTTATCGCCAGTTAATTTTTCGGCGCTAAGCAGAGCTAACGTGGCTGTGGCCATTTTGAAAAGTTGTTGCTGAAAATATGAACAAAACTTTATTAGATTTTGCTAAACCATGTTTAACCAATTAGTTTTGCAAAATAGTTTCAAGTACCCTAAGTTAAAAACTTCTATTTTGCAATGATGCCTCAGTAAGGCAAGACAAACGTCACCGGTGGGGTGATCAGATGTCCCTTTGCTGGGATTAGACATTCTCAACTATTAGGCAGAACCAACTCTTAGAACTGAACCTAACAGCCATCATTTATTCGGTCAGAACTGTTATCCTTTAACAATTTCGCGTAAGTGTGACCCCTCGCTTTCGGTGCCAGAGTCTCGCCCTAATGAACCCACTGTAGGGAAAAGGCAAATTAGGACAAGAGACTAAGTTACCTTATCCTCTTACAGGAGATCAAATAAAGAAACACACAAAAACTGCCATCCTTTAGAGGGACACTCCCAGGGTGCCTCGAGGCGATGCGCAGTAACTTTATTCAATCCAATGAGGGAGACCGAGGGATATACTGTCACATTTTCCGCTCCCACTTACTATGAACATTCTCTCCATCCACCTTGATATTACCTACCGAAACACCATCCGTTAGGGGGACATGCCAAAGGTGCCTCGAGGTCGAGGGTAGATCTCACGGTGTGGACTATTTAGGAGAAATGTGAAAGGTTTAAGTGAAGCAACTTATGCCCCAAGTACCTCCCACTGAATGTTCTACCTAGGGGTTCATTAACCTAGACAATCCAACAACTGATTTTAGTCTAAGTCATCTTTTTTAGTCCACTCATAAATAACTTTTGTCTATGAAATATGAACAAGTTCAAGTAGTCACATTTAAACACTTTAATGGATTGTCCTTAACTTGCATGCATGCATCAAATCTATCTAATTCATCTTTCCAGGTAAGTTCCCAGGTAGGGGTGTTATGTTTCCGTCAACTTAAATACCCTAGCCTAGACAGAACCCGCCTTAAACAAAAGGTCCCTTATAGATAGATTTGCTACACTTTAACCTTTTATTAGTCAATTTAATCCTATTAAACTGACTAAAAGATTAAAGCCTTAGGGTTGCTAATCATATTAGAACCATGATCTTAGGTCTATATGATCCAAGTTTTAAACATTTTAAAACATGAATTAAACCTAAGTGAGCATGCATGTCTTTCTTATTACTTTTAGTTCTAATTTCTCTTTAAATTTTAAAAAGAAACAACTAAAAAAATATCGCGCACAACTAGGTGTTTATAACACTTATAAAAAAACCTATGTATCATGCTTCATGCAATTTTCGATCATTATTATACATAACTTTTATATATACGCGTAATAACCAAGCAAAACATGTTTTCCATTCACCCTTATACTATAACAATTATAATATAAAGATGATGCATGTCAATGCTTTTTATGCATGCATAAATATAACTCTTATATTATATGATGCATTAGCATGCTCTTACATAATTAAATCATGCTTCTCTAAATTATAACATTTACAATAAAGAGATGATGCATGATCTATGCATAACCTAAGGTGGGATTTACTATATGTGCATACCATATGACATATAAAAACCATACATTGCATGTATTAAACTAAAGATTAATGGATCGGGATGAGCCTTTACAAAAACCGGAATGAAATAACCTTATCTATTACATTTTTCATCGAGTGAACCGGGTCTTGAACCGCCAGGAGAATTCCATCGTTTAGTAAATGTCGAAGGTAGACGATCGCCCAGCACACACTAGACGATAGGCGCAAAAACTAAACAATCGCTTAGACGACAACGAGGCTGCGAAGCCTGATCGTCTAGGCGATCGCTTAACGCGGCGAACGGTAAATGATTTGTCGTGCGTTGCTAAGTGATCGTTTAGTCAGTTACTAAGCGATGAAGCTTATTGAACTAAACGATCGTCTAATGCATGTGCACGTTAAACGATACGCAAGCATCCCATTGTCTACACGACCTAATACTCAGCAATCACTTACCTCATCGTCTACACGATCCGATACTCAACGATCGCTTACCCCATCGTCTAGTCTTCTTCCTCGAAGAACTACAACTCTTGCTTCGATCTTTTTCACGAATGACTCAAAACTCAAACTGACTATGAATTACAAACTTGATAACGATTAATAATGTCCAAAAACGCAAGGACCTTTACAATCAACTAAAAATGTAAAAGAATTAAATCAAACCGAGGCTAACATCCCAGAAAACTCCATTAATCCGCACATCCACAACAATTTAATGATTAAACAGAGCAGATATGCACCCACCAAGAATGTATATGCAATTCGTTGCAACAATGAAATTGGAATATCAGAACCTGGCTCTGATATCAATTGAAGGAACTCTTAACGAAGAGCATCCATGAGTGCATTCGGATCTTTCCGATTTCATTGTGAACGAAATACAACACACATTCTAACAGATAGTTATGTAATTTAACACTAAGTAAAGGCATGCTTTGATAAATAAAAAACAAAGGATTAAGTTCACATACTAGTTGAAGACTCTCTTCAATCTCGAACTCAACACAGCGGAAGAACCTTTACATTCTCTATCGCTCAGCAAACCAGTCAGGTACGGCAGCACGATCGTCTACATGAACGACAGCAACACGAACAAGCACGAGGAAGCAGAAGCGAGGACGACACCACCAATTGGATCCCTTGGTATTCTCGGAGTGAAAATCCAAAGTGTGGTCTTTGGTGAAATTGGTAGAGGTAGGAGGAATAGGCTGATCATGTAGACGATAAGAAAGTGGGAGAGAATGCTATTGTATAGCAAAGTGCTTATCGTTTAGACAAAGCTACACGATCGTGTAGGTTTACTAAGCGATCATCTAGTAATAGGTAAACGATTGCTTAGAAAACACGGCATGCTAGGCGATCGTTTAGGAAAGCTAAGCGATTGTTTAGAGAAAGGCGTGTGATCGTTTAGATGCGAGGCGTGTGATCGTTTAGATGATGAGACTCTATCGTATAGGCTCTCAGCTAGGTGACCAATACTTTTTCACACGGATTGCAAATATTTTTGAACTATTTATCAAATGAAACAAAATTTCATTCTATTCTTCGGATACAACAACCAAATACGGCTTCTCCCACTAACGCACAATTGAGGAGAATATTTCGGCCAATTATCTCATAATGAACCAATTTAATAATAAATGAATATAATCATTTATATTCTTACCCTATAGTTTGATATCATATATCTCCTATAGTAATTTCTCCTCCACTTGATATAAATCATATTTATATCTAATTTCCTCTAAAAATAATGTATCTCATATATTTAGCCAATTATATCATATATAATTAACCAGTTCAATTATATCATATATAATCGAACCCCTTCTTGTCAATTTGAACATTTCAAACTGACCAAACACTAATTCTCGACTTTATCCAAGTTACCTAGGGGACCTTATGGACCTGTGGCTCGAAGCTTCAACGGTACGTGAATAGCTGACTAAACTCTTTAGCCATGAGATTCACCATCCGTTAATTGCTAGGCATTCCACTAAAGACCAACAGCTGAACTCTTCTTATAACAGATATATTTCTTTGTCCATCGGATATAACCATTCATGAGCACGATGACCCTTCACAGATGCTAGTAAGTACAGTTGGCCAATTTACCATTTTTCCCCTGTAGTTACATCTTACTTCTTAAGTACCACTGATTCCTCTAATGAACAATACAACATATTCCAACTATGTGTGAACACCTCTTGGGCCAAGAGAAGGTGTGTGGCACCAAATCGTTCAAGCCCTGAAATCAGCCCTTAATGGAGCTATCTATCTACTTACCTCTACTTCGGAAAATGAGTGAATTCCATCTTATGTAGCTAAGTTCCCAACTCCCAAATTAGACGAATCCCCAAAATGGTAGGTTTAAGTCGGTGAACTGGCCACTCGTATTCATACAAATCAAAGGATCGCTCTCAATGGCAAGAGTTCCCAACTCACTCAAGATTAAGGTCATGTTACCTATGATCATCCTAGTGAAGTGAAGTCTCTGTCATGAACGATGTTATATAACAAGACGTTAACACTTCGTGGTCAGGTCTTATATAAACTCTTTGTATAAGACTCCCCCGCTCGCATGTCCCCTACACGATTAACCAAGATCAGACCATTTGTGACAAGTCACAACACTTATGACCATTCCACAAAATGAGCCGCATCCGTAACGTTACCAGGATAAGGTTTCCCTCCTATATCCATATACTACAGACCATTTTGGTTATCACTTAAGACATGATCCACTTGTATGTCACCACATACATGCTTAAGTTATATACAGATAACTAGGGATTTTATGTTTATTGGTTTGTGGTAAAGCAAATAAAACATACAACTGAGCAAAAACAAGATGTGAAGTAAAATATCATATATTATACAACACAAGTGTTCGTATAAATTATTTACAAACTACAGGACACAAGACTTTAGGGCATCAAACCCAATATAAATTGATGCAGAGTTT